>NW_012267253.1:107621-157621 GCF_000151885.1 Dipodomys ordii | reverse complement strand
ACACCCTCCTTTTATTCCATGACAAAAATCTTCACTCAACCACTGTTCTCTCTTGATGCAAAGGTGAACAGAAACAAAATTTCAATGTTTCCTTATGATAGCATCAAAAATGATAGCTTTCCAGATGTGTTTCTGAGCACAATACAGAAATCCTCAGGGATATATATATATATATATATATATATATATGGGCATATGTATATTAACATATACATATACACAACTCTGTATGTGTATATATATATATATATATATATATATATACATTGTGTATATATATATAGTGTATATATAACACTGTGCAGGAAGCTAAGATCTAATATATATATAGATAGATCATATATATGCATATAAATAAAACCAGATATATGCACATATGTACACACACACACACACACACACACACACACACACACAAACACACATCTTCCTGCAAGCAGTTTGAGGGCTGTTCCATCTTGGATACAAGAGTAGTGAAATAAGACTGTTCAGGCTTTGCCACCACCTTCTCTGGAGAAAGTCTACCTCCCTTTGCAATCCTTGGGCAGGATTCTGAATGTTTCAAATGTCTCTGCTGAATGAACAAATTCCTGTGGCCACCATGTGGTGTCTGCCATTCCTCTCCTTTTGCTGTGCTCACACCTCTGATGACTGCTGAGAATGAAAAGCATCAGTTCTGCCCCTTGGCGCCTTTGAAACCACTATTTGGGTTGCTTTTGCTTAGCAAGGGCACATCTAATCTCTCATCTGATGTCATTGAAAAGGCCAGTGCTATAGCCCAGAGCTCAGTGCTAAGAGCATGCCTTTGACATAGAAAGGACTCAATCCGAAGTCCTTGCCTCCATTCTCCCACTATCTTGCTCTTGTACTGAAGAAGGCAATATTGCATTGCTTTAGTCAACCCAGGGCCAGGCACTGGGCAACTACAGGCCACTCCTCCAGCCCAGATCTATAGAAACTATTCAAGTTGGCCAATCCTAAGCCTGTTTACTTGCTTATATGACTTTTCCTGTTACTTTCCACAGAAAGCACAGTAAAGGCTACTGCTCATACTTTTCCCTTGCCTTCATGTCTATCAATCCACTCTGGTACTTCCCTTTGTGCTTGCTTCTATGTAGTATAGCATGCAGTGTCGTATCTCTCCTCCCCTGGGAACTGTGACTAAGAAACCATCTTTTCAATGACAATTGTCTCTTGGTCTTACCATACCTGAAAAACACCCCAATTCCAAGCATATTTTAAAACAACTGAGAACTTTTTCTGGTTAGACAGGAAGATGGTAAGCTCTTGAGATCAGAGCCTGAGTTTTGTTGTTGTTGTCTTGTGGGATTGGGGTTTGAACTCAGTGTCTTTTGTTTGCTAGACAAATGCTCTATCACTTGAGCCATGCCTCCAGATGTTTCTGTTTTACTTTTTGAATAGGGTCTCACATTTATTCCCAGGCTGTCGTGGATAACAATCATCCTATTTATACTCATGTAGCTGAGATAACAAGAGCATATCCATGAAATATGGTCTCTAGAATTTGTTGTCCATTCTTCCTTAATGATCCTCTCAAGTAACTATCCACCACACCAAGGTAGGAGCCTGGTTTGAATGTTTTTAATGTCCAAGGACTAATAAAGTAGTTGGAATTATTATAAGCCTCAATAGAGCTACAGAATGTGTACAGAATGCCATCAATCTACCAACAATGATATCCAAGAACTGCTTACTGGGTGAAGCCTTTGGTGGATAATGACTTCAATAGTGAATACACATAGAATCACAGTGAAATGTATCTCAATTGTCAGTCTGAAGAAACAGGTAGGGGACTGGGAAGGTGGCTCAGTGGTAGAGTGCTTGACTTGCATGCATGAGGCCCTGGGTTCGATTCCTCAGCACCACATAAGCAAAAAAGAAAAAGCCGGAAGTGGCGCTGTGGCTCAAGTGGTAGAGCACCAGCCTTGAGCTGAAGAGCTGAGGGACAGCACCCAGGCCCAGAGTTCAGGCCCCACGACCGGACCCCCCCCCCAAAAAAAAGAAACAGGTATTTACGAATAGGCCTATAATGTGTATTATAATTTCATCTCTAGGTGACAATTTTTGAAGAAAAAGTCCCAGGCACAAGCTATCTTATTTGTATATTGGTACACAGTCGTCAGCATAGTTTTCAGTGCCAAGGGTGACTCTCAGCTTGTTATTACCTCAATTACACCTTGTGCTACAAGAGAAAGCTCAAGATAGAGTCAGTGCTGTCTACACGGAGTCCCATTTGTCATAATTAAAAATTCTGTTCACTGAAATTTTTCACAGGAATCACAGCACAGAAAAACACATTTCACTTAGAAACTATTTGAGACGATCATAAGCTCTCTCTTGGTGCTCACTGTCCTTCATTTCAATGCTTCTCATGTCTTGAAAGATAGGAGCATTTTCAATGTAAATATGAGAAAATTAAACTAGGAAAATTAAGGGATGGGTAGGGTTGAGAGAGATGGGGAAAAGGATGAAAAAAGTGACATTGATCATGATGTACTGTACTCATAAACATGTTGAAACCTCTTTGTACAACTATTTAAAAATGAAATATAAGATTATAGCTAATTTATCAGATATGTTTTGCTATCTCAGGCAGATAACTCTAGTCTTTATTACTTCAGTCTTCATTACAATTTCCTAAACTATTTTTAAACAGTTATATCAATCTATACTCCCAACCACACTGCACAGGAATTGCTATTGCCCTACATCCCAACAAACTCTTTTTTTAAAAAAATCAAATTCCTGATTTTTTTTAAACAATTAAGCTGATTCTCACTAAGAATTTAACATGCTTTTCCTCCCAAGTTGATCTAAAATTAAAAGAGGAAGGGTAATATTTAGTCAAAAAGAATTAATCTCGGATCATGGAATTTTCGGAATGGGTGAAAGATGGGAGATATGCCAGGACCAGAGGAATTTAGTCCAATCCTCTTTGCCATTTCAGTTATTTGCTTTTTTTAGAAAAAGCACAGCAAAGTTGTTAATGCATTAAAACTATGAAATGGAAGTAAACTTTAATGGCTAGTGTAAGTCATAGAATCCTGCAGTATTTAGTTTTCTTTCTTTTTTTTGGGGGGGGGTGTCCAGTCGTGGGGCCTGAACTCTGGGTCTGGGCGCTGTCCCTCAGCTCTTCAGCTCAAGGCTAGCATTCTACCACTTGAGCCACAGCGCCACTTCCGGCTTTTTTTCTTTTTGCTTATGTGGTGCTGAGGAATTGAATCCAGGGCCTCAGACATGCAAGGCAAGTGCTCTACCATTGAGCCACCTTCCCAGCCCAAGTATTTAGTTTTCTAAATGGAAAAAACTCTAGAAATTCTTAACTAAGTTTCTACTTCTAGTTCAGAGAAAACCAAAGGTTGTGTGTGTGTGTGTGTGTGTGTGTGTGTGTGTATCTTACACAGGATGCTCTGGGCTAGAGACACAACATCAGCTGGCTACAAGCATAACTTTATAAAGCCCCCTAGTTCTCTGAGGATGGTGTTGCTACAGTTAAAAACAATTTAATTATTTCTTTAAAAATTGTCCTGTTCACTGGAGAAAAGTGAAATCTTCATTTAGCTCTCCTAAAGGAATTGCATTATCTTGAAATCATGGAATTCTCTAGGTAATTTCTCTCTCTCTCTCTCTCTCTTTTTTAGTATTACTCATAATGGCCTGCTCTGTCCTCTTCTTCCACCATGGTTTGGAAACAGAAGTAAAATTTTTTAGTCCCTCCTCTGCACCTGGCCTTCATCAAACTTTACAAACACCCAGCACTGTGTCTGAGCATTTTTGAGAAAGAGAGCAAGCAAGGAGGGATGCTACATGCTTAAAGTCTCGTCTTTCTGAAGCAGGAACATGACAAGCTCAAGACTAGCTTAGGCTACAAGGAAAAAAACAACAACCAGCAAATCATTGGTGGTGAGTGTACTCATTAAAGTATAAAAATGTCTCTATAATCTTTTTTAGTTAGTTCTTATTATTTCAACATCCATAGTTCTCATTCTGAAATAACATTTGTTTTGTGGTTGCTAGAGGATGAGACAAGAAGGTCCAGAATCTTCATTCCACAGATGTTAATGACAGACCAAAATAGCATTCCTGTTCACGCTAGGCTTCCCCAGCATTGGCATTCATTCTGGCCAACTAGCAAAGGGCTAACAGAAAGTAGCTCTTTCCTTACTGCCAGAATATATTCCATAGTTTCAAAACTGCTTCCCCTAAGGAAATAAACAAAGCTGCTTGAGGTTACCCATTTCCTTGGTCTAACACCAAATGGTGTGCTTTAGAAAAAAGAGAAGACAAGAGTAGTCACAGCCTTATGAACTAACACCACCTTCCTTCCATGTGAATGTGTATTTCAGGAGTTCATTGGTGAAAATCAGGTTTATCTTTTGCATCAAACTTTAGTTTGGACACTCCTAAACTCAATCTAGAAACCTATTTTCCATACCATAAGTTGTTGAAGTTTTTCAGAGAATTTTTTAAGTGATAGAACACAAACAAGGCTACAATAAAGCCATCAGCACAACCATGTTTATTGCAGCACTATTTACCACAGCCAAGATATGGAATCAGCCCAGATGTCTCTCAATGGATGAATGGATTTAAAAATGTGGTATTTATACACAATAAGGAAATGGAAAGACTTGGATAAAATTATATTAAGTTAAGTAAGCCAGACCCAGAGAAATACAGATTGCATAGTTCCCCTCATTTGTGGTAGCTAGAATGTGCTTATGAATCCATACACAAACACATTGGGTGGTATGCAAGTGGTTATAAATGAATTAACTGAAGTATAATAGACCCTATGGAGAGCTCAAATAGTATAATCTTTTAGAAAGCCAAACAAAATCAACACCAGGAATTGGGTACATCCAAGAGCTAGGGTGAGGCCAAGGTGGGTTGGAGAGAGGAATGAAGCAGGGAAGAGGGGCAGAATGAAGTCAGGAATTCACCGGATATGCCATAAAACTAAAAAAAAGTAATGGAAGGGGTGGGTGGAAAAGGGATGAGAATGTTGAAAGGGTGACATTGATTGAGATGCATTTTGTTCATAACAGCTTTGTTATATGGCACTTCTTTTGTACAAGTACTTCACAATAATTTAAAAATAAGTTAAAAATAAAGAATGATGATTTCTATTTTTTTGTGTACTGCTCAGGAAACATTTGCAACCCAAAGACATGGTTTAAATTTGACAACGGTGTTTGTTTTATTCCCAGTGCACTTATAATTAGACATGGGGAGCAAAAGAATGGACTCAGGTGAGAGCTACAACTACCAGTAGGTCATATTCCATATCAAACCTACTTCTAAGAAAACTTCCCAGGTCCCAATCCAGGAAAGAACTTAAAATCCAGTCTTCTAATAGTGGCTTGTTTTGTGCTGGTCCTGGGCTTGAACTCAGGTTTGGGTACTGTCCCTAGCATTTCCTTTTTGCGTGAGAATCTGACACATTCTAAACATGGTGGCAAAATCCTCTGTAAGAATGAACCAAATAAAAGCATTCTTACTGCCTGCCTCCCAGAAGCTAGAAGGAAACTTTGGAATTACCCTCAAAGGCCCTTTGCTTCCTCAACATTCAACTACTCAGCCTTAGAAATACCTCTTTTCCATCCCTATTGGGGGATGTTTTCAGGCACTATGATCACTTGAGTGTATGTAGGGCCCAGGGTGTCTCCCTTCTTCCTGTCTGTCCTCATGCCCAACTCCATAGTGCTACAGACTGACCTGAGCAGGCAAACTGCTGCATTATCAGCTCACCCTCATCCAACTCAATTCTCAATGGAACCCCTAGGAGCAAAGTACAACTGAACTCTAGATCCTCCCCCCTCTGATTCAAAGAGCTGCTCTTCTCTTCTTTTATATTTTAGAATTTTGGTGAAATATGCCACTGCAATGGAAGCATATTCACTTTTTTAAAAAAAATCAAAGCTATCACCACTGATGGCAAGATTAAATCCTATTTCCTTATTCTGGAATTTCTATTCCTCCATGGATGGCCCCATTCTACCCAAGAACCTTGTCTCTCACCATTGCTCCTTGTAACCTGTCCAACCGCTGTGACATACCAGGATTTCTGTGCTTTGGGCTCTTTTTCCTATCCTCCTACCATAAAGAATTCCTACCTGACCTTGAAAATACAGCTTAATCAGTACTTCCTCAATGAAACTTCCACAACTAGCCCAGGGAATTATGACCACTTTTATGCTCCTTTTGTATTACAATCCTGCTTTGTTTAATCACAATATTCTACACAATATTATAATTTGTGTCTTTCTTCCTGAGACCACATCTTATTAATCTTTGTATCACTGACCTTAGGCTCAGCTCTCTAGGCACGTAACAAAGGTTTTCATATCAATGACATTCTCATATTTTGTATCACCAAGTCTGTTCCCCATCACTTTTATTAGTATTTGGTTATGAGATTTAAATTCAACCCATAAAAACAGTCATTAAAGCTAGGAATGTACCTTGGTGATAGAGTACTTGCTTAGTACATGCAAGACCTTGGGTTCAATCCCCAGCACCACAAACAAACACACAAAGTAATCAAACAAAATATCCACTTAGGATCTAATCAAAGCCTTCAGAAAGGAGAAGCATGTAAGAATGACACCAGTGAACTAAGAAACCTAACTCATAACCAAAACAGTTATGAGTTTTAAAAAGATCTGCTACTTATGCACATTTGGAAACTTCCAGGAGTCTGCAAGTAACAGAGTAAACTGCTTTTGGAGGATAAGAGTAATGATTTATTTTTTGAGGATAAGAGTAATGGTTTATTTGGAGGATAAGAGTAACCTTTATTTATTTATTTTACAGGTAAGCTTCACAAATTCAGACTAGTAGTGAGAAAACTAAATTGTAGAGTGTTTCACGCCTAATTACCTTTTTTACACTTTAGGATTAATAACAATGTGGGATTAAACATACATATTCATCCTATACAAATTAAACTGTTAGTCATTTAAGAATTTAGCCTGTCAGGTAAACTGAGTACCGTTGGTTTGTGTTGTTTACTAATTCTATAACAAATACTGGTTTTCAAAGGTAGGTCAAAGGTTAATTTTATATGATCACACTTCCGAACCAGTCATTGAAATTAATAACATTTCAACATAACTGGCATATTTCAACAAATATGCATGAATGCATCATATTCCTAGGACTGGAATAAAGTACTGGCTATGAAGAGACCACTCTGTACGCATTTCATGGTTCCAAATTATTTTCATGGTAAATCAAGCCAGTTTTCCATAGCTTTCAAAACTCTCAGCTGACTTTGGTTTCCTGCTTCCTCCTTTGGCAAGACTGTACCAAATCTTCTCAAGAGATGTGTTCTCACTTAGAGGGAAAGGAAATATCCGATCCAGGCCATTTTACAGGCACCACATTGCCAAGCACCAAACAAAGGCAGCTCCACTTTACGAAGATTTGATATCGTAACTGTAGCCACTTGAGCATAGATTTGTTCCCCAGAATGGCCAAGTTAAATAAGGCAGAATTAGAGCTAAAATGATCTCTACAGCTAGTGTTCATAAATCTGCATCAAGAAGTTCTGAATCAAAGAAAATAAATCTAAAATGTGTAATACTGGTTCACATCCAGTACATCTGTATGCTTTGGACGAGAAGCATGTGGCTCTTTGTCACTGTGAAAAACCACACTTCTCCCTCCCCCTACCCCAATTCAGGTTGAGTTAGGGGTTACTTATAGAGAGAGAGCCAAGAAAATTCTGGAATTCCAGAAGACAGGTCCTCAGGAGACCGGCTACTTATAATCTTTGTCTATAAGTGAAGAGAGGACAGAAGAACTCTCATGTAGATGCCCAAAGGATCAAAGCAGCTTTCCACGAGGAAAACAGCAGAACCACTGGCTCTTCTCTCCTTATGTGACTATCTTGGGCACAAAGATCCAGAATCATGATTATGGAGACAGTACTGTCAGGTTGGTCAAATTTCTGACCCTGTAGAAGAAATTCATTTTTAAGGCTAAGAGCAGACAGAATAACAGTATAATTGAGTCTCATAGCTAACTATGTCTTTTTAAATTCAGTCTGCAATTCTGACCTTTTTATATGCCAGTCATCATCTAAATAGATTTAGAAAATAAAAGGCAACCAATCACTCTGAATAATTTAAGTGCTAGATAGGGAAGAAGCAAAAAATTTCAAACTTCCTAGGTGCAGCCCTCTAATATGATGAATGAAAAGTCTTAAGACCACAGAGGCTTCTGTGATTTGCTCTCCCTGCCACCTCCTCCCTTCCATGCCAAACTAGGTCACAAGTCTAACTAGAGTAGATCAAGAAATAGAATCTAGATTACAAACTGTCTCAAAGCCAACTTTCATCCTGGAGAAATGCTAAAGGCAAAGTCAGTCATTTGTACGGTCATTAATTTTAACTTCCAAGTTACACAAACTAGATAGTTCCTAATTCTAGAACACCTTTAACAAATAATAAAGTGGTTCTCTGTTTAATTATGGATGCAAAATTATATCATAAAATCACCAGGCCTATGAGACAATCACAATTTTATACATGTCAGAGTAAAAGGAATTTTCTGATTTTTTAAAATATTTTTAGTTTATAGATGTCATCAAAGGAATATAGGGTCAGGTTGACAACCAAATTTCAGACAAGTATTATTCCACATGGAGTTAAAAATTGCTCTATATCAAAAAGATATAAAAAATGAAAAAAGAAGGAAAAAATATATACTTAACTGTGTGAATGAGTACTTGTGAGTCATGACCACATCACTTTTTAAAATGAATTATAGCTGGAAATGGTGCTCATTATTGCCATTTAATATGATTTTCAGATTCGTTATAAGGTGACCTAATCCTGTTAAGTTTATAATGTTTCCCTAACATTTCAATAGTCAAAGAAAGTGACAAAACCTAGGCAGCTAAATGCATTATTCTTCCTTTAAAGAAATGGACTTGGAAGTTAGAGACCATAGTTCAAGGCCTACCTGGAAAAAGGTTAGCAAACCCCCCAATAACAGTGTTTTCACATGTACCTTTCATACCAGTTATGCAGGAGATGTTGATAGAAAGATTATGGTCAAGACTAGCCATGATCTCTAGCCATGGAAGGAAGACTCTATTAAGAAATAAGCAAAAATAACTGAAGATATAGCTCAAGTGGTAGAGGGTCTGCTTAGCATGTGTGAGACCCTAAATCCAATCCCCTTCCCCAAAATAAAAATTAAAAAGATCATTTGGAGACAATTGAAACTTGCTTCTTTCAAATCCCAAATATGGGTTATTATATTTAAGATCTTTTTTATCAAAGAAATTAAAAGAAGGGGAAATATTTACTAATATTTATGACACAAAATTCATAGGAAAATCAAGATGAAATGTAATGTTACCCATGGTGCTGGTCTGAGTTTTAGGGTAGGTGTATGAATGGTGCCTTAAGAGACAGGTGCTTTGGCTGCCTCAACCATGGCTCTGCTTTAGCAGAAAAATAGAATTTTCTAGTATGAAGATAAACAAAAAATTCCCAGGTCATGGCAAGCATGGGGTGGGGTGGGGGAAAGAAATTCTACAATTCTAGAACATAGATTCTAAGAACAAACATAAAAAGATATCTCTCTCAGAATAACTAGTTGATAAGGTACTTCCAATGTAGAGTTAATGAATGAAAAGTCTAAGGCTTTAGACTGCTTTAGACTGCAGATGACAGAATCATCTGGTGTATACTACCCACCAGGGTTATATGTATAATGCACATTGGATTTCAGTCTTCAGCCAGATACTTTTTAATTTGACACTTTGTCTGAAAATAGGTAATAGGAAATGAATACATGTCAAAGCAACATGAAACTTTATGGAATAGCTTTTCTCTATCAGTAGACAAATCCCTTGTTATGCTTCATCAGCCAATGTTCAGTGTCTAGCATTCAGTGAGAGAACCCTTAAATACTCAGCTGACTTCAGCCTTCCTTTCTCTTCAGGGGGTGGTTCTGCTCCAGCCAAGTTGTTTTCCCCATAGCTCAGAGAACAAGCTATGCTCTCTCTCTTACATCCTGTCTATTCCTTCTATTTGCACACACACACACACACACACACACACACACACACACACACACACACACACACTACTTTCCTTTAAGCATCTGCTTAGTCATTATGGTTAAGTGTGGCAGGCACCTTAGCAGCAAACTCTTATATTAACATCCCTTCCAAGTGTCCTTTTCTTTGCAGCTAAAAATTTTCTGAGAAAAGAACTAAGCATGGCCAGTAGCAGTCTCATTTGCCATCTTTATGATGCAAGTTCAGTGTGATCTAAAGCATTCTTGTCTACTATCTTTCCTTCCTCAACTGTGACCTTAACCCATGCTTAGTAATGTACACTTTGAGTATGCTCCAGAATGCATCCAACACAAATACTCTCCCATATGAACATATGTCTGCTCTTTAAAAAAAGTCCTCCCCTTTCTTTGTTTGAGAAGAGGATTATTCTGGAAATAACTACCATCTTCCCTTAACCATTGCAAAATAGTAAATCTTTTCTCTTGGTCATGCTTGTTTTGACTTTTTACTCACTCAGACACAAACCAATCACCTTCAGTTACATATCATTTCTAAGGAGTCTCCTCAGACCCAGCAAGTGTAGCTTTGGAGACCCTTAGATCTACTGGTCAGCTCAGTTTATACACACAAATTGCCACCAGTCTCAATGTAATACAACCATAGAGTTGGGACAGAACTTATTCCATTCATGATGATGCATAAGCTCAAGGACTCAAGCCAAACCTAACAAACCCATTTCATACTTTTGTTTACATCCCATTTTTCAGAGCAAACCACATGGCCAATCCCAAAGCAACAGAGAAGGACATTTCACTCATATGACTATGGAAATGGTTGGATATATAACAATACAGGGAAGCGAGTTGAGACAAATAATTTAATGTCCCCCACTGACATTAATACCACATATAATAATATGTAGTCATGACATTGTTATCTTTTAAAAGTTTATCTTTTTAACTAATATATAACTGTTACCTTTGTTAAAACAGTGGATATTTTTTTAAAAAAAATTTTGGTGCCAGTCCTGGGGCTTGATCTTAGGGCCTGGGCACTGTCTGTCCCTGAGTTTCTATGCTCAAGGCTAGTGCTTTAACACTTGAGCCACACCTCCACTTCCAGCATTTATTTATTTACTTACTAACTTTTGGTATTAACTGCAGATAAGAGTCTTATGGACTTTCTTGACAAGGGTGACTTCAAACCATGATCCTCAGATCTCAGCCTCCTGAGTGCTAGGGTTATGAGCGTTAGCCACTGGCTTCATCTTTATATTTTTAAAATATAAATAAAGTATAAGCACTTGAACCCATTTGAATGAATGAACTAATAAATATAGACTGAGAGTACTAAACCAGCCTCTGTCACTAGTCCTTCAAAATACCTCTTCTGTGTGCTACTAGATGTTCTGTAGTTACCAAAATGAGTACAAAATTAGGAGAGATGAGACCTGGCTTCTATTGGGGTGGAGAGTGAGAAGAAGTGACCTGCATTGCTGGCCACTTGACCGACTTTGGCTCATGGCCTCTATTGCCAGTGGCAGCTTTCCCCAAATGAATGATGTCTAACCTACTTGGATCATGAGATTCCCACAGTATCCAATGCCAAAGTGGTAGGGACTCTATAACACATTATTTTTAAAAAGGAATTTCAGAATCGTATCTGTTGTTCAGTATTTGATTTAGAGCACACAGGAAATGGAACACATTTCTAAGCAAATACTTCTCTGATTACTTGCAAATGCAAATTCATGAACTAAGTTTAGAAGTGTAATTAAGCATCTCGTTATTTTTGAGCCCACACTCACAGGCCAAATCAGATGTTCAGAGGAGTCAGATGGTTGGCTCATTTTTATGGTTGTTGTCTTTTTTTTTTGTATCTTGGACTACAGCTCTCACCTGAAAAAAGTGTCCTGATTTAGAGAGCTCAGTGACCCAGTTGTGGTCCTAGGAAATAAAGTCCAGGATTTTTATGATTTTTTTTTAAATGAAGAGACCTAGTCAGAATTCTGCTTCTCTAGACCAAAAGAAAAAAAAAATGTGTGGCAATAGCTCCCTCCTAGAGAGTGAGAAATAAGAGCAAGATGGTATCAGCCTTAGCAGCTGTCAATCCTGTACTGAATAATTAATGGTCAGTTGACTAAAGCCAATCTTGGTTCCCCATATTGCAATTCCTTTTTTATGTACTTTCATATCCATCTGAAAACTTTAATCTCATGCAGTTTGGGGCCACATGATATACTCCGATGCCAATTTTACACATGCAAAACACATGAGTAGTTTGGAAAGTTTATATTTTATTACTTTGTAAGCAAATGGTCTTGCCTCCTTCCCCTTCTCGTCCCAGTGGCTAGCTGTTCAGAAACCTTTCCTTTCCTAAAAGCGTATTTGCTTAAGAGTTTCACCACTGCACACCAATTTACAACTTTGTCATTATGAACAGGGATCAGTGACAGAGCTTGTGGACGAGCATGCTGGCCATCCATGAACTAGGGGTTGTGAAGGTCTAATGGGTCCTGACTAATTGCCTCAATATTTGGAAGAATACCTCTTTAGTACACTGACCAAGAAACTTGTGCCACTTGATCTTTTTCCTTCCTACTTGGCCTCTCCCCTGGCAGTAATTCCAGAGACTTGTTCTCTGCTCACTAGGAAAAGAAGGCCTCCATTTTTAAGAGATTATGGAACCCACGACACAGATATTGACTATGTTTATGCCATTCTGTGAGAACATACCACCTGCCAGATACTATGGCTACAAACAAATACATTTACTGCTCAGGAGAAGCTCTAACATTCCTATAACCTGCACATTATTATCTCCATTTCACAGATAAGGTACAGCAGCTTTTCTAAGCCCCAAGTGAAAGAGAGCTGGGATTCAAGCCCTTACCACTCCTATTTTCATCCCCAGCTTACTTTGTCCCTGTGGGTACCTACAGAGGTTTTATAAAGCCACAGCTCAGGTTTGAGTCCAAATAACACTAGCAGTGCTTTTCATATAAACATGTTTGATTTCTTCACGTGAAATATCACAGCATGTGACAAAAAGCAATTAACTCAGTTTTGCTGAGATAGTATTTCCTGAATACTCCCTTTTCCCTGAATATCAAACCTAAAATTGTAAATCCCTCCTTGCTTCTACTTTCATCCTACGTCAAAACAACATGACCATGTTGAAACCTTATCTTCTCCCATCCACTGCATTTTAACAGGCAGAAGTAAGTAACGTAAGAGTCTAAAGTTGTAATCATCATATTGTAAAGCACAGGCAGATCAAAAGCATCAAATGGTGTGCTAAGCCTTTGGAGAGTTATTCCTAGTGGGTTGGGAATGACATCACACGCAGAAATAAAAACATAAAATCCACAAGTTTGCAAGCATGATCTTATTTCGGACAAGAAAATTCTGTTCTCAATTTGCAGTGGAAAATTGTTTGTGACCCTATGCCCCCAGTATAATGATTCCTTAGAGTTCACAAAGCACAGTAGTGAATATTCCAAGAGGATTTACCAAGAGAAAACTGATGTGGAAGGTGCTCCCAAAGCTTCTTGGTTCACCAAGACCCTTCCAGTGATTTTGTTACCCTGTCCCTATCAGCTTAAGATTTCAGGCCAATCATCTTGTCTTGAAAAAGATTTGCATAATTTCGGAGTGTCTACTTCATTTTCTTCGTCATTGCAGCCAGAACTCTAGAAAAGTTTTTGGCATGCATAGATACTCAACAAATATTTGTTCAATGGGAAATGTATTAGGGAAATCCAGTCTCCTACCTGCTATACATTTGATGAATTATAAGAAATATTCTGATTTATTTACTGGCAAAATACCTACCTTATGTTTGTGTTCCTGTCAAAACTCACGTTGACACTGAATCTCTGATTCAACAGTATTAAGAAATAGATTCTTAGGAGGTGATTAGGTCATGGGGGTTTGGCCTTCATAAATAGATTAGTGTCCCCACAAAAAAAACAAAACAACAAGTCCTGTAGTATAAATACAATGTATGTCTTAATAAAAAGAACTTATCATCCAAGCTTCAGAAAATGTCATTTATAGCATCCCTTCTGTATACTGTTTAAAAAAAAGACATAGTGTTAGGAAGATGATTAAAAAAATCCCTCTTTCAGAGTGCAGCTTATGATTCACAATTGCTGAATGCAATTGCTCTGATCTAATCTTTTCCAGTTCTTCTGATATCATATTGAGAATGTATCTTATTCATTGAAGGTACCATTTGGAACAAAAGATTTACTCATTAGAAATAAATTTTTAAAAATTATGTAGGTAGCTAAATTTAGGTTAGTTGAGGTATAGGTATATAAATATCCACTTTACATTATTCCAGAATGTCTACATAGTTTTGATAAGTGGAGAAAACTGGTGTCATCATAATTATCATAAAAAGTGCCCCCAAAGTTCCATTGATTGTTTAGAACCAAACATATAATTTTATAGCTCAGTTTACCCAATATCCATATGTAAAAGTATATCACCTTCATTGCTTTTATATTTTTAATTTTAGTTTTTGGAGACCTATGATCTTCTTAAACCCATGGCATTTAACATTTTATTAAATATTTAGGTAACAGTTCTACTGAATTCATACATTGATGCTTGTATTTGATATAATGTAACAATTTAGAACCTTGAAACGCTATCCAGCATGTCTTGAAGGATACAGACTCATATTGTGTACTTTCTCAAATAATATGTTTAAGAATACTATTTTAATAATCTGTTTTAACCATCTTTTGGACTTATTTACATTGTAACTGTAAAGCAGTGAAACCAAGAAAGTTTAAGATAAACCTTAAAAAGTATTAATAGAGGTTTCCAGTACAGCTCCAGTGCAGTTAGCTTTTGTTACTCTTTATATTGTTCAAGGTATTTAACTGTTAGACATTTCACATATAGTTATAATTGAAAATTTTACTTTCAATTTGTGTGTGTGTGTGTGTGTGTGTGATGTGCTATGGGATGAGGTTTTTAGGTGACTATAATGGCTTTGAACATCCAATTTTGGGGAAAAAAGTATATGATATCTTGTGATTTCTTAGCATTTTTTGTTGATATGTTTTTTAAAGATAGTACTGCCATTTATGGCATTTTAGAGATTGTTTAAAATTTATTTTCTTAAATTAATATGGAAGTAATATTTTGAGGATATTAACATTTTATATTAAGCATATTTCAATACATTTTTAAAGGCCCTTGAAAAAACAGACAGAATATTGACTTACTAATTAATTAACTAATTTTCTGCACTTCTGTCACATGAAGACATAGAGTTCGATCCCTGGAGGGGTTTACAGTGTTCACAGTGTAATCTTGGGATCTAAGACCAGGCTGTTACCAGACACAGATGTGCCAGGCCTAATCTTATACATTCCAGCCTCCATAACTATGAAAGATAAATTTATATTGCTTATAAATATCCAGTCTAAGGTATTTTGTTATAGTAGCACAAATCAACTAAGACACATACCATCTAATGCTTGGTCTTCTGATCTTCTATGTGATCAGCAATGACAACAAATCAGGAGACTATCTCTCAAGGAATCCATTAAGTTGAAAATATTTCAGTTAGGTCAGTATCCCGAGGTTGCAGACACAGACAGGAGGTCCTGGCTGCCTTCCATGCAGGAGTGGACCAGGTATGCCACATTTAGAAAATTTTATTTTCTAGAGATATTATGGGAACAGAGAGGGCAGAGTTTCTATAGGTGTGGTTTTTGTCAAGGTGTGTTTTTGTCTCAACATTATTCCCACAATCTTTCCAGAAGTGAGCTTAAAAGCAACACTAGTATAAGGTGTGACTCAATAAGTACCATCAAACTGAGAAAAAGAATCAGGTTGGAAATAATGTAGCACCAGCATCCTCAGTAATAATGCTCTCTAGTGAATATGATCTAGGCACAAAATATGAGCTTGGTAAGTAAACCATGAGCTAGGAAGACCTATCCACTGGACCACATATATTCTGAATTATATATATATATATATATATATATATATTATGTAAATTCAACAAATATTTCTTCAGTGTCTACAAGTACAATGTACTATGTACGATGTACATAGTCATGCTCATGGTAATTTATAAGGTTTACACGAATCAGGTAAGATTTCCATCAAATATGATGGAAAGCCTCATCAAGCAGTGCTCTTCCTTAGATCATCCTAAGGGTTGCTTTGGGAGTATTGCATTCTAGAAAAAAGATCCTTTTATTTCCTTGGCTAATGGGTCACTGTCAGATATCAGGCAGAGCTGGGTAGTAATAGGACATGAGAAAAAAAGCTGTAGGAATGACAGATGTTTCCTATACTCTATTTTCTTTCCAAGCCAATAATCCCACATGGACAAAGAAGACAGAAGTTAAGAGACAGAAAAGCTAGAGGAAAAAAGAGAGAAACAGGTAAACCAGAAAAAAAAATAACAGGAATTTTCCAGGGAAAGAGTTGTCTTAATGACTAGTGTGGCCTGAGACATTGAGATCACTCTTTGTACGAAGATTACCGCCATTTTTACCCTTTTAATGATTATCCTGCCATAGGAAATTAACCGCCTGGTGGAGAATTGGTTTTGATGCTTGTCACTTTTTGCCAACATTGGTTCTTGATTTAAAGAACCAAAGCTCCATGGGGGATCTCTGTCCTCTCTTTCTGTGACAGCCAGTGCTTTGCCTCCACTGCAGCTGGGTGACTGGTTGTCTGTAAGCTGTTCTTGCTCAGTCAAGGGATCTTTGATTTTTAGAGGAGCAATGTGTGCAGCTCTATACTCACCTACTTCTCTGCAGAAGACTTCTCTGTGGTAACTGTGGTTCTGAAATGTATCTTGATCTCTCTGTTGGAGGCAACTCTATTACTGAAGAACTGTCTACCATAGGGAAAGTGGTCATGATTTTTAGCAGGAAATGAAGGAACATTTGAACAGCAGGGCTGGAAATAGGCTATAAGTGCCACTCTCTAATAAAGGAAAACCCCGGCACAGCATTTGTGTTAATAATCTACTACTGACCCTGAGGTTTTCCATTTCCAGACAAGGCATGGTTGCCTATGAGAGCCATGCCCCAGCAGTCTAAGCCCTAGCAGCTATCTGTATCACTACCTGGAAGGATCTGGAGGTTGGGAATTGCTGAAAGCAATAGACAGGAATAGCAAAAATGCTTCATTCTCCACTGTGGAATAAAATGCACATATGATACAACTAATGCTAGACAGGATTTCTGAGCAAACTATAAATCATTTCTCATCAGTAACTGGTAAGATACAAATATCTCTCTTTTGGCCTGGGATCTGGGCTTTTGGTCTGGGATCTCCAAGTTCCACTGCTTCTCCAAACTCCTTTTCTTGCACCCATCTCTGGTGTTTGCATGAGGGATTTTATTTTTATTTGCAAAATATCTTAATCTCACTCTGTGAACCTCATGAGGTTTGCATTTTCCTCAAAGGAGATAGTATTTTATGGGTCAGTCACATTGGTGAGGATGTTGCTGCCTTCTCATTGGCCTTCTAAATACTTCTCTGACACGAGAATGCAGAGGGCTGGCTTCCCATTGGGTATGCAGCCTCTCTTCTAGCTTTCTCTCTTGCTCTGACAGCACTCACTTCAGGCTGTTGTTCTTGTCTCTGCTCTGATTGGATGAGAAGCATATCTTCCAATATGGACAATAAACACCAGGAAATGTTTGCAACATCATTAGTCATCACATAGGTGCAAATTAAAACCACAATAGGGGCTGGGGAAGCAGTTTGGTAGTAGGGCACTTTCCTGGCAGGAGCAAAGCCCTTGGCTGCACTGCCAAATAAGTGAACCAAGCCATTTTTCACCTACTAAAATACCAAAATATAAACTGTGACAATAATGAACATGGTAGAATGTGTGAAGAAATTGAACTCTCTGGTGTTGCTGGTAGAAATGGAAATGATACAACTATTTAAAAAATAGCTCATCAGATTATTAGAAATTAACTTCTCTGTCTAACCACGTAGCTATTCTCAAATCTCCAAAAGGAAATTAAAAAATACCCACAAAGAGATTTGTACAAGACTATTCAGTGAACATAGGTATAACCCAAACATTCATCCATAGAAAAATGGATGAGCATACTATGACACATCTATGAACTAGAATATTAACTAGAAATAAAAAAGAGAAAAGCTACTGTTTATTGAACAACTTGGACACCATTTAGACCTCCGATTTATGCTGAATAAAAGAAACTGGGGAACGTGTGTGTGTGTGTGTGTGTGTGTGTGTGTGTGTGTGTGTGTAATTCCATCTATGTAGAAATCCAAACTTTGGCAGAATTAAATTACAGTGAAAAAATACATGAACAGTGGCTGCCTCTTATTTGGTATAGTCAATCATTATGAGATATTCAACTATCAAAATTATTGAACTGAATAGTTGTTACTTTTTTGGTATTCATAAATTGTACCTCACTTTTAAAATTTTATTGTTTTTAACTTTTTTATTGATTTTTTAAAAGCAACTGGATAGCAGCTGTGTAATTAATGGGATAAGGGAAAGTTTGTTCATCCTATGAACATGTTTGTCCCTGCAAAATCTAAAAGAATATTATATACTTCCAATATATAATGGCACAAAATTCCAATTCCAAAATGGAGGAATAGAAGCCTGGCGCTATGACTCATGCCTGTAATCCTAGCTACTAAGGAGGCTGAGACCTGAGGAAACCAACCCTAAGGAGGAAAGTCTGCAAGACTCTTATCTCCAATAAACTACCAAAAAGCTAGATGGCTCAGACAGCTCCCAGGCCCTGTAGTGAAGCCTCAAGGTGACACAAAAATGAAAAACAAATGAAAGGGAGGAATAGGGGAATAGCAAGAAAGGACTGGACCAAAGCCAGACCCAAATCTAGCCAGATAAACATTAAATCTAATGATTCCACGTCTGGCATCCAGGGTATGTGGTGTCATTATCTAAAAGACTCCAACAGGCTGGGACACTTCACAATATGGTCTTGCAATTTGTAGCCCCTTTCCTGGCTCCACTTGTTGTCTGCTGCTTTCCATGGGAGATATTCCATGGTTCTGGTTATCTCCAATATTTTATTTCTGTGGTAGCTTATGCTTTACCCTCACAGCATCATGCTTTGCCTTCCTGGATGCTATTTGTAGGGATTCTGACTCTTTCACATATTGCCTGGCCTGCCATGCCTTCCTTTGAAATCTGTGCAGAAACCTTGCATGACCCCATAACTCTTGCATTCTGGACACCTGCAAAATCAGCATCTTATGGATGACACTAAGATCTACTGTCAGCTTGATTCAGCAGCCTCTGAATGCCTATGTGGCTGAACTTGGGGAAATATTTCCCCAGGCAGCCTGGAGAAGTGTTGTCTTCTAAAACCAGGTTTAAAACTTGTACCTTTGAACCTGCTATGAATGGGACCCAACTAGTTTCTGACCTCAAGTCATCTTTGCACCTTATCCAGATGCAAAGTGCTTAATCTCTTTTTAATGGCACTAATCTCTTCTGAAAGCAAGGCTCCCTTAGACTCAATCTGATGACGACTTTTCTGACCAAACTACAAATGTTTCAAGTCTTTCTGCTCTGCTTTTTGCTCCTGATTCTCTCGGCAAATCAGAAATATTGCTGTCTGCAATATTGATACAAGCCTGAATCTTGTGCTGAAATTTCCCCTGCCAAATTAATCATCCTGATACTTTTTCAGTTCAGATTTACACAGTCTCAGGATACAGACAAAAAACAAATTAGACCTTTTTTTTTTGGCCAGAATATAGCATGAATAGCCTATAGTCCACATCCAGTAGAGTCTTCATTCCCATCTGATACCTCATGATAGGGCTTTTGGTGTCACATTCCTGTTGGCATTCTCCTGGGCTCCCACTGGAATTGCCCATTAATCCCTGTTTTCACCATCCTGGGACTTTTTTGTCTGCTTCTCCAAACTATCCCAAATTCTTCCCACAAAACAATTCCAAAGGCTTATGAGCAATATTATTGGTATAGTTGCAGCAATAACTCTAATTTTCTGTGTTGGTTACTCTTGTGTTGTTGCAATCAAACAAATACCTGATAGAAGCAACGGCAAGGAGAAAGGCTTTGTTTTCATCATGGTTGTAGAGAATTCAGCCCATTATGGGAGGAAGGATTTGGGGGAGAGCAGTTCATATCATGGTGGATAGGAAGCAGAGCCATTTATCAATGGCTCATTATAATAGTGCCAAGCACCATGTTAATCTCTGGGAATATCAAGCTCCACAACATGTGATCCCAGCACTAAGGAAAGCATTGATTCTGAAGGTGGGAGGAGGCACAAAGGATTCTAAACTGCTGGAACAAGTGCTTTAATGCAGCTATAGATGAGAGCTGTGTTTAGGAGCACAAGGAGTAAGTAAGCAAGATATTACAGAGTAGCATAATGGCCTCTTGTGTGACCCGTGGTGGCTGCATCATTGTTTGGAAAGAGCACAGAATGTTGCCTTTTATTTTTGGCCTTTGGGAGGCAAGATGATATTTCATCAGGTATACAGACGCCCATCGTTCCCCCAGAACTTTAAGATAAAGTCCTTTTCACAGAGGGATATTGGAGAGATCTTTTTATCTCAAGGACAAACAGAAAATGAACAAAAGCTTCCTGAATAACAGAGTTAAGAGGGAAGGAGCTTTCTCAAACCCAGGTCTTTGTGTCATGCCTGAACAGCAGCCACAAACCCCCCCCCACACACACACACAACCCCACAACTCCACACCCCCTAGGATGTAGCTCAATGGCCATAACCTTTTAGGTCTTGAAAAAGAATGTAGGGCCTCAACCAAAAATGTTCTAAGAACCTTCCAGTAAAACCACAACCAGCAATCCACCACTGTGCGTGTATGTGTGTGTGTGTGTGTGTGTGTGTGTGTGTGTGTGTGTGTGTGTGTACGCGCACGTGTGCGTATGCGCACGTGTGCTCCTGTTTTGCCCAATCTTCCTTGTTTCCTTTGAGCTTCCTCCAATTCCCTCTTTCTGAAGAGGGCAAGAGGTGCAAAAGCCAGGCCAGTTTGCTTGCTTAATGTAGAGAATGAGGCACCTACTTTCAAGTCTCCAAGGACAGCCAGAAGACTTCCTCTGAGTATCTTTAGGTGTCTCTTCGAAGTTCCAGCCTTGGAAGGATTGTGATTGTGACTCTCAGCAGATGGACCACCCAGACAGTGGTGGCTGTGGGCAGAGCTCCAATAGATGCTTTCTAACCACAACCGTGTAGGTTTCCTGTGGCTGCTGTAACAAATTATGACCATCTCCATGGCTTAAAACAACATTAATTTATTACTTTACAGTTCAAGAGGTCAAAGTCTAAAGAAGATCTATCTACAAAGCCGTATTCCTTTTAGAGGCTTCCAAACAGAATCCACCCTATACTATAGTTTTCAAAAATAGTAGATATCTTTTAACTTGTGGTCTCTCTCCATCTTTAGATCTTTCTCTTTGCCTGCTTCTGCCACCACACCTCCTGTCTGAATCTGACTCTTACACCCCACTTTGAAAACCTTTGTATTTGCACTGAGCCTACCTAGATAATCTCACTATCTCAAGATCACATCTGTAAAATCCCTTTAATCATATAAGATAACATTCATACATTCCAAGGCTTAGGATATGGACTTCTTGGAGGAGTCTTTATTCAGCTTACCACAACAACTCTAAGCTAATCTTACCCTAATACAATAATAAAAATAAAAGCATTGAGTCATCAAGTGCTTCCTGTGTGATTATAAATATAACTATGGAGATAAATATAGATGTATATAGAGTCCATTTATACAGACATATATTTATATGCTCAAATTCATAGAGTATACACACACATATATATTTTGTTCAACCACGCCTGCAAAATAATTCTATCCTACATATGAAACCAAGGTGTAAGGGAATCAAATCAAATCAAACACTGTGAACAGAGGTGTCAGTCAAACAGTTTTAGATGACTGTAGAGCCAATGTTCTGGGCTGGGAATGTGGCTCAGTGATAGAGTGCTTGCCTAGCATGTATGAAGCTCTAGGTTTGATTCCTCAGTACCACACAAACAGAAAATGCCTGAAGTGCTGTGGTCCAAGTGGTAGAGTGCTAACCTTGAGCACAAGAAGCTCAGGGATAGTACCCAGACCCTGAGTTCAAGCCCCAGGACTGGCAAAAAGAAATATACAGAGCCAATGTTCTTTACTTCATAGTCTTCCATTTCTGTTCAATATTTGGGTGATAGACTCAGACTATGGATTCTTGTGTGTAACATCTTCAATGTAGTTTTTAAGTATTTTTATCATCTATAAGTAGTCCTACAAAAGAGTTTCAATTCGAGCACATCAGTTATGAGTATAATCTTGATTAATGCCATCCCTTCTATTGTTCTTTTGATCTCATACATCCCCTATCAATCTAGCTTTCTATCATTCACCATAGGTAGAGAAGAGAAGCCTTATGTGTGGCTTAAAAGACTAGGAATGGATTCTTTGCAGGTGAACACATCAATAGAAAGCACACAAAACTATTTGCTTCTGCCCAGTATGTGACCTTATTTATTCCTTTTCTATAGCATCATGTTTTTTCCTTTCCACATCATTCACCAAACTCACAGGAAGATGAACAACCATTCATCATCCTAAAAAATGTTCCTTCATTTTTGAAATTCATTTTTTCGTAAGACCCATCACAAATTATTTAATCTTTGGATAAGAAAGTCTGGAAACAATACAGCAAAATAAGCAAAGTGGGGTACTGAATAATATAAATATATCACACCAGGTTACAAAATAAAAATAAAATGGAAATCACTATTCCATAGTGAAGATTGATTTGTTTTAACATATTATCTGGACAGAACTATTATCTCTGTAGTTGGCTTTATTTTTTAAATACTTCATTGCATGAATTAAATCAGAATGATTAAATTTTCAGAAGGCAGATGCCT
The DNA here is from genome assembly GCF_000151885.1 of Dipodomys ordii. Classification (NCBI taxonomy): domain Eukaryota; kingdom Metazoa; phylum Chordata; class Mammalia; order Rodentia; family Heteromyidae; genus Dipodomys; species Dipodomys ordii. Next base: position 134,617 of record NW_012267253.1, on the reverse strand, counting down.
TTCTCAGAAACAGTCCTTAAATGGAGGTTGCTGCTGATGTTTGTTTGTGAGAGCCTGTTCATCTCCATTTTAGTTAATATTGCCCTTTTAAGACCTTTTTTGAGCACAAGGATAAAATATGTTCTTCATTTTAATAACCTTTGGTCGTTGCCAAATCATGTGCTTTGAGAATTCCAGGTCATATTGCATACATTTTTTATAACTGTCTCAACAAAATGGCTTGGGAGTATTTATTGATAAGTAGAGCTATAATAAAATCAGAATCATGAATAAATGAATAAAATTGGGGCAGTAGAGGCAGGAAGAGACTGAACCAAAATTGGAGCCCCAAATCCTAGACTATGATAAGCTAACAAAGTAAGACCACCCTGAGTGCCTCTAAGTTATCAGACCCAGGCCCAGGGCCCCTCCTCATCCTGCCCCTGACTCACAGCTTTGTACTGACAAAAGTAGGAAATAGTCCTATTTTAATACAGGCGATCGCAATTGAGGTTCCTCCAATTTTCTTAAATATTTAAATGAGTGGGATATTCATTATTTATTATTTAAATACCTATATAATATTTTTTGCCTTTGTGAGCCTGAACTTTTTAACATGACTTTTGCGATTAAAAATTAATAATATACATGATGCTTCTACCAAGAACTTAACATATTCACTTTAGATATTGTTGGTTATTTTTATCAAAATATGTGTGATCACCTAGTACAAACAACATTCAGAACACTTTCAAATGTTCTGAATGTTTGCACCCAGTATCAAAGAATGCCATGTGCAACAGCCCCCTGAAACAGTCAAGGGAGACAACGGGGGAGCTCAGAGTTTGGGTTCTGTCCCTTAGCTTTTTTGCTCAAGACTAGAACTCTACCAATTGAGCCACAGCTCCCCACTCTGGACTTTTGGTGGTTAACTGGAAATAAGTCTCAAAGATTTTCCTGCCCCAGGTTAGCTTCGAACCGTGATTCTCAGATCTCAGCCTCCTGAATAGCCAAGATTACAGCATGAGTCACTGGCACCCAGCTATTAACCCTTCTTGAAAAACAATAAAGAAGTAAGCAGGCAGCAGTTTGGTGGCCGGTCTTGATGAGGAGCTACAAAATAGCAGTTTGCAGAGGAACTGACCTTGGCTTTTTTCTTCTGTATTCTCTGTTCCTTTTTGTTCTTTGTTTACGGTGTAACTGGGAAATCTTAGCACTTTAAAACTGAAATAAGGGAACAGTCTTTTGATTTACCGCACTTGATTACTCATAAAAATGTTTTGCTATGGGCTGTGCTATAACTTCTGAATTATGCTACACAAATGGTTTGAGGGTTTCTCTTTATTGCAGAAGAGAAAAATTTACTGCTTTCATTTAAAGCCTTAGTACTCTCTACAGAAAAGCTGCAGTAGCCACATATCTTTATTACACACACCCTGAGAACTAACATGGTAGAAAACTGGTGCAAACAATGGTGTTCAGGACGAGAAATTTCTTGATTCAAAGACATAAGGAAATATATTATTTCTTCCCCTTTCTCCCCTCCTTCTCCCCTGCAACCAAGTCTTAAATAGTTACCTTTGTCTTCAAGATAAACACTCACTTCAGTGTCTGCATTACCTATGACTACTGGGACCTAGTCATTCATACCACTGTATACAACCTTACTCCTCCCTTGTGGGAGATGGTGTGTAAACATGGTTGCAACCATTCCCATTGTTCCTGTACAAGGAGGTTACTCTTCTATCAAGAGGTAGAGTCCATTTTCCCTCTAATAGAGCTGGCCTGGCCTTATGACCTGTGTTGGTCACAAAGATTGTAACAAAAATGATGTTTTATCAGTCCCTCGTGTTCACTTCATTAAAGCTGAGAGTTCCTTCTGCCCTTGCCTTTGGACTTTCAGACACCATTTGATAAATTCAGGAATCTGAATGTTGTGAGGCTGTCCCACAGAGGCCTTGGGGATGGAGAGGCCATCCAAGATGGAGCTCCAAGCTAAGTACAGCCATGGGAATGATCCTAATTAGCATCACATTAATAACTATGATGGATAAAATACTCAACTGAGCTCAATAAACCCACTAGTAATAAAATAATCAATTTTTTCCAAACTACTAAATTTTAAGATAGCTTGTTATACAAAAATAACCAAAACATGTTGGTGGGAATGTAAACTTGTTCAACCACTTTGGAAAGCAGTATGGAGGTTCCTCAAAAGACTTCACATAGAACTCCCCTATGACCCAGCAATCCCACTTTTGGGCATTTACCCAAATGTTTACAAACAAGACCACACTAAAGCTACCAGCACAACTATGTTTATTGCAGCATTATTTACCATAGCTAAGATATGGAACCAACCCAGATGCCCCTCAGTAGATGAATGGATCAAGAAAATGTGGTATATATACACAATGAAATTCTATGCCTCCATCAGAAAGAATGACATTGCCCCATTTGTTAGGAAATGGAAAAACTTGGAAAAAACTATGTTAAGTGAAGTAAGCCAGGCCCAAAGAAACATAGGTCCCATGGTTTCCCTTATTTGCAATATCTAGTATATGTATGAGTCAAGCAGAAAAGGTCAGATAATGTGAGGTCAGGAAAATGAACCCTTAGATATGTATTTTAATGTTTTTTCTTTCATGCATGTGTTTCTAACACATTTATAAGATTATCTCTTTGTTGCTTTGTATGTCCCTCCCCCACAGTATAACCCCTGCTTTTACTATATTTGATGTCAGTATAACTTGTGGAGGAGATGGAGAAAAACCAGTTGTTTAAGGATACAGGTGGACCTGTTGCAACAATGAGAAGTACAAGTTGTCATGTTCAAAAGGAGCTTTACAACATCGGTGCGGGGGGGGGGGGGGGAGAGGGGGAAAGGAGAAGGATTGGGATTGGGGGGGAGGGGGGAGGCTGGGAAGGGATGTGAAGGGTAAACCAAAGGAGGAGGCTGCAATGCTTGGTAAGAAATGTACGCATTATCCTGCCCATGTAATTGTAACCCCTCTGTACAGTATGTTCACAAATAAAATAAAATTTAAAAAAAAAAACCAAAACATAACACATTCCCTTCCTTTACTCTCCTACCTCCCCTCACCACTCAGCATGGCCTTGGCCAACCTCCTACACTTGCTGTCTATGCCTATTGCTGCCTTACTGGCCCCTGCTTCTTCCTAGACTCTTACATAGGACTGATGAAAATTTGGGTAAGAAGATGGCTTCTCTATTAGACTGAGATCACAATCAAGGCCATTTGAAGGAGTGAAAGGTTCAAATTCACAAATTGGAACCTGACAGAATGAGTCTGCTTTACAGAAGCTGATAGGAATCATGTAAGAAAAGAGAGAAAGAAGGAAAGGAAAGGAGAAGGATGAAGGAAAAAGGACGAGAAAGGAAGAGAGGAAGACAAGAAAGAAGGAAGGAAGAAAGGAAGGAAAGAACAAAGAAAGAAAGAAAGAAACAAACAAACAAAGATTTATGTGCTTCTTAGCATTCACATGCTTTCCTGACCTATTTTTCCCCACTTTGACTGCATTTCCAATGTAGAAGAAAACTTGAAATTTTCTGATTATATGTGTATCTTTGGCTAACTTTTGGGTTAATACATATAGTTGAATAAAATTATATAAACAAATATCGTGTGGCCATTTTTTTCTGTTATTGCCAGTCTGGATTCCACTGACCACACAGCTTATAAATTTCATGGGAGCTGTTGCATGGAGACCACCATCACAGACTCACTTGTCACACCATGCTAAAATCATGTTAACCACATTTGACTAGAGAGTCCCCAAAACAAACTCAGTTTCTGTCGGCCTAAAATCTTTTTTTTTATCTTAACCATTTTTTTTATTGTAAAGATACTATACAGAGGGTTACAGTTACATGAGTGAGGTAATGAGTACACTTCCTCTTGAACATTGTTACCCCCTCCATTGTTTTCCCCCTACCATCCCCTCCCTCCCTCCCTTCCCCGAGGTTCTTTTTTTTTTTTGATTGTGATTAAGTGATTACATAATTTCCGGAAATTCACAGTATTGTGGAATAATGATGCTCATTTAAAGTCACAAGTTCATTCTAACTTTCCTGGAGCAAATTGTCTATCACAGTGTGTAATATATAATGGTGCTCAGCAGCATGGGGATATTTAGTAGTGGTTCAACCAGATGAGTGGGAGTTCTTTGTTTCTTAAGTCCTGTTAGTTTTGTCATATCACCTAACATTTTGGATTTAGCATCCACTTATCAGGGAGACCATGTACCTTTTGTCTCTTCGTTCTTGGCTTACCTCGCTCAACATGATTCCTTCTAGCTCCATCCATTTCCCTGCAAATTCGGCCTAAAATCTTAAATTATATGGAGGATAATCAAAGCAAGTTGACTCTATCAAGCCTGAAAGCTATGTCATTGTTGATCATCAGGCAAATTGTCACAGATGCTCCTCTGAACTTTCCACATGCTCAGCCCATAGGACTCTGTCCAGCCACTCCCATCCCCTTCCTCATAGCTAAGTTCTCTGGAACTCATTTCTATAACTCAACCATCATATACTTCAACTTTTTCTCACATGTTCCTTATACTTCCTGTTCTTAACCAAAACTTCTCTGTCCCTTGAGGACAATGCCTTTCCCAAGTAGCCTTCCAAGTAGTCTTCTCAGTGGAAGGTGATCCTATATTCATGAAGGTAGACAATGAGTACCTTAAATTTAACAGGGAGAAGTGAACTTGTCATCCTCCCTCTATTATTCATTCTCTTCCCCTGCTTCTATGACACCCAAAAGCCATCCAGTCTACCCAAAATATCTTTCTCTTTCACTCTCCATATTCTATCACCACATCTTGTTAACTGTTTCCTGCTAACATTAATCCATTCTTTCTCCTGTGTAGTATTATTGCATTTCAGTTCAAGGCCTTTACTGTCTCCTGCCTAGATTGTGACCCACTTTTCCTGCTTTTAATTGTCTCAGGAAATCCATCCCATAGCCTGCTGCCAGGGGCATTTGGCCTGTTATTCTTCTACTTGATGTGGTTCAAGTATTCCTCCAAGATCAGCTGAGTTCTCTCTCAAAACAGACACCCCATGATCTGTCCCTACCTATTACTCTATTCTTACCTCTAGCAAAAGGTTTCTTCCTTTATGCCTTAATAGTACTAAACCATTAGCCCTTCTCTGCATTTATTGTTAAACACTCCCATGCTTTACTTCAGGCAATTCCCTTGCCTGCAGTGCCCTCCTTCCCTACTCTACCCTATTCTTTCTCATGGTCCTTACTTGATAAGCATTGATTGCTGTCATTTTAGCTAGACACACATTTCCTGAACTATTCCACCAAGCCCTGGTTCCCTCTCTGTGCTCTCAGCTAATTCATCTTGGCTTGTATTAAGCCTGAGAGTATCTATCATTCCCCTGCAACTTTTCCTCCTGAGGTAAAAAAATCAACTTTTTACATTTTTCAAGAAAACTTTTCCATCCATGGTTTAGCAAAGTGATAGAAACATATTAGGTGCTTTGATTAATATTTGATACACCTAAATAATTTCTTCCAAAAATGGATTTTTCTGAGGCCCAGTAGACTTTATGCATGAAGAAATTCAGTTACTTTGATTCCTCCACCAATAGAATACCTACTAAATATTTATGTTCTATTTATCTAGCATTCTTGAACAGTCTGCTATTTAGATATGCTGTAACTTCTTGAAATGCTGTGGTTTCAGTTTCACTCAGAAGCACCATCTCATGTGAACTACAGCATCTGGTTTGTGCAAAATAACTGACAAAGGTGATCTGAGACCAGGCAAAACTGAGATAACCCATGTCCTAGTGGAATTTACAATTTGAAGTGACTGTACATATATGTGCTATTTGGCAATGCATAGTTTTTCTTAAACCTTTCAGCAAACATAAATTAATAAAACATAAACTGAATACCCAAGTGTCGAGAGCTCAGAAAGGAAAAATAAAATGGTCAGAACTGGGTGAACTTAATCAGAACCAGCTGCAAAAGGTAAAGTTTGTCTTTAATGTAAAGACTGAGTGAACATGAGTAGCTGAAAGAAAGAAAATAGAATGTCAGTTTAACGTAGTAAGATAGGCAAAAAAAATAATAAAAACACAAAAGGTCTGTTGAGAAAAACAGCAAACTAAATCACAGAATCTGAGCCAGGAAAAAAGAGGTGGTTAACATGTTGAACTGCATGAAACAGAACAAATCTACAAGGCTGAAATTAGTCTTCAAAGTTAAATGTAGGACAGGATCTCCAAATCAATTCTTGACTCCTTTTTTTCCCTACAAATACTGTTGTTTGACCCCATGTGAAACATGATAATAATATTATTTTAATGGTAAAAGAACAACATAATACAAAATGTTAAACATAATTGCAGATAGGTAAAGAAGCTATATTAACAACTAAGAAATTTTTCCTTTTGCTATAAGGTTAGGGAGAAATTTAGAGCACTCTAAACTAAGTTTTTTAAACTGTAAGTTTTAGTGGACATGATTCAAGTTTACTACAGAATATTTATGTTATAATACAATATGTAAATCCAGGGAGACCACAAAGGGAATGCTGAATGGAGCCTGACAGAAGGAAAGGGAGTCCAAGGAAACCATAACCAATCAACTAAGTGATTTGAGAATAAACACTGAACACCAAATTAAGAAAGTAAAGAAGTTCATACAAGATCTAAAACAAAGCTCCAACAAATAATTTGAAGCATCAAAGCTGACCAATTAGAAGGAAAGGAAATAAAAAAAAAAACATAGAAAGTCTCAACAGTAGGTTAGACCATGCAGAAGATCGAATCTCAGGGATTGAAGACAGCCTAGATAATACAGAGAAAGAACATACAACTATCTAAGACAAATCCAAGAAATATGATAGATCTATTCAACATTTGGAAGACACCATCAGAAGGCCTAATCTGAAGATAATGGGTATAGAGGAGTACCTAGAGACAGAAGTTAATGGTCTAGGAAATTTATTTAACAGGATCCTAACAGAGAACTTCCCAAACATGCAAAAAGATAGGCCTATTCAGATACAAGAAGCTTTTAGAAGCCCAAATAGACCAGACCAGAGCAGGACATCCCACCATCATATTATAATCCTCATAGTATCTATTCAGACCAAGGAAAGGATCCTTAAAGCTGTCAAGGAGAAAAGACCAATCACCTATAAAGGGAAACCAATTAGAATAACTTCAGATTTCTCAGCAGGGACAATTAAAGCAAGAAGAGCCCGGAATGATGGATGCCACGCCCTAAAGGCAAACACTATCAACCAAAAATACTGTACCCAGCTAAACTCTCCTTCATAACTGAAGGTCAAATAAAAACCTTCCATAGCAAAGAAAAACTGAAACAATATATCTCCGGCAAACCAGCCCTAAAAAAGATACTTAAAGATGCCCTACACATAGAAAACCAACAAGACCACAATAAAGGCCAAGAAACAGCACCCAAATGGAGAATCCAAGAGCCATAGGAAGAACCCAGTTGTCTCAGCCCCCAAGAAGGTGGATAACATGGCAGGAACTACCAAATACCTCTCAGTCTTAACTCTCAACATTAACGGACTTAACTTTCCAATTAATCAACAGACTGCCTACTTGGATTAAAAAGCAAGATCCTCTGCTGCCTTCAAGAGTAACATCCTTATAATTTGTGGAGGGGAAGGGGAAAAACAAGTCATTTAAATAAGAATACAGGTGGACCCGTTGCAACAATGAGAAGTACAAGTTGTCATGTCGAAAACGAACTTTACAACTTTGGTGTGTGTGGGGGGAGGATTGGGTGAGGGACCCGGGAAGGCTAGCAAGGGATGGGAAGGGGAAACAAAGGAAGAGGCTACAATGCTTGTTAAGAAATGTACTCATTATCTTGCCCATCTAATTGTAACCACTCTGTACAGTATTTTCACAATAAAAATAAAAAAAAGAGTAACATCTTGCCCATAAAAACAAACATATTTTGAAAGTGAAAGGCTGGAATAAAATCTACCAAGCAAATGGCCCCCATAAACAGGCGGGAGTTGCAATGCTAATATAAGATAAAATAGACTTCAAATTAAAATTAGTGAGAAAAGATAAAGAAGGTCACTACATATTAATTAAGGAATCTCTCCTTCAGGAGGATATTAAAATTCTAAATATCTATTCACCAAACAATAGAGCACCCAAATTTATCCAAGAAACACTACTTTCCCTCAAATCTCACATAGATCCAACGACATTAATTGTTGGGGACTTTAACATACCACTATCCCTACTAGATAGATCAACTTAACAAAAACTCAGCAGAGAAACTGCAGATCTAAACAACTGCGTAAATCAACTAGATTTAACAGATATCTACTGAATATTTTACTCAGCAGCATCAGAATACACATTTTTCTCAGCAGCTCATGGAACATTTTCCAAAATAGACCACATTTTAGGTCACAAAGCAAACTTGTCCAAATTCAGAAACAATGAAGTTATGCCCTGCATTCTCTTAGACCACAAGGGAATAAAATTAGAAATCAACACTGAAAGCCACGAAAGAAAGTCCTGTAACACATGGAGGCTGAACAACACACTGTTGAATCACCAGTGGGTCATGGAAGAGATTAGAAACAAAATTCAAATGTTCATGATATTCAACAAAAATGAACATACAAATTACCTGCTCCTCTGGGACACAGCAAAGGCAGTACTCAGAGGGAAGTTTGTAGCTCTGAGATCCTACATCAACAAATTGGAGAGATCTGAAACCAACAATTTAATGAGACATCTGAGCCTCCTTGAAAAAGAGCAGCAAGATAAACACAAATCCAGTAGATGGTAAGAAATAATTAAAATTAAGTCAGAATTAAATGAAGTAGAATTTTAAAAAAAACCATAGAAAGAATCAACAAAACAAAGAGTTGGTTCTTCGAAAAAATTAACAAAATTGACAGACCCTTAGCAAATCTTATCAGAAAAAGAAGAGAACACACCCAAATAAACAAACTCAGAGATGAAAATGGAAACATCACCACAGAAACAACCAAGATTCAGAACATTATAAGGGAATTCTTCTCAAACCTTCATGCTAATAAGTTTGAGAACCTGGAAGAAATGGACTATTTCCTAGCAAATATCGACATGTCGAAACTAAACCAAGATGAGTTAAACCAACTTAACAGGCCCATATCAAGCATTGAAATAGAAACAGCAATAAGAGACCTCCCATCTAGAAAAGCCCAGGACTGGATGGATTTACAGCAGAATTCCACAAGGTCTTCAAAGCAGAGCTCACACCAATACTCCTCCAACTCTTCAATGAAATTGAAAGAGAAAGTTCACTACCTAACTCTTTCTGTGAAGCCATCATAACCCTCATCCCAAAGCTAGACAGGGACTCATCAAAGAAAGAGAACTATAGACCCATTTCTTTGATGAACATCGATGCAAAACTTCTCAACAAAATTTTGGCCAATCGACTTCAACAATTCATCCAAAAAAAATTATACACCACAATCAAACAGGATTCATTTCAGGGATGTAAAGCTGGTTCAATATAATGAATCAATTAATATAATTCATCACATCAACAAGAGCAAGGATAAGAACCACATGGTTATCTCAACAGATGCAGAAAAAGCACTTGACAAGATCCAACACCCCTTTATGATGAAGCTCTGGAAAAATTAGGAATCCAGGGAACATTCCTCAATACAATAGAGGCTGTATATGACAAACCTACAGCCAGCATTATACTTAAAGGTGAAAAACTAAAGCCATTTCCTCTAAACTCAGGAACAAGACAAGGATGTCCACTCTCTCCACTTCTCTTCAATCTAGTATTAGAATGCCTAGCTATAGCAATAAGACAAGATGCAAACATAAAGGGGATCCAACTAGGAAAAGAAGAAATAAAACTCTCCCTCTTTGCAGATGACATGATCTTGTATTTAAAGAATCCCATGGACTCCACTCCCAAATTACTTGAGCTGATTTGAAACTTTGGCAAAGTAGCAGGGTATAAAATTAACACTCAAAAATCAATGGCTTTCCTGTATGCCAACAATGAGAAGAGCGCAGCTGAAATCAGGAAAGCAACTCCATTCGTAATAGCCCCACAAAAAATAAAATACCCAGGAATTAATCCAAGAAGTGAAGGACCTCTATGATGAAAACTTTAAAAACCTGAAAAAGGAAATCAAAACAGAACTTAGAAAGTGGAAAAACCTCCCATGTTCCTGGATTAGAAGGATCAACATTGTGAAATGGCAATACTTCCCAAGGCTATCTACAAATTCAATGCAATACCTATCAATATTCCAACCTCATTCTTCAAGAGAATAGAGGAGGCAATCCAAAATTTCATATAGAACAATAAAAGACTCTGAATAGCAAAAACGATCCTTAATAGGAAGAATAGAGCTGGAGGAATATCAATGCCAAATTTCAAACTCTACTACAAAGCCATAGTGATCAAAACAGCTTGGTACTGGCACAAGATGAGACCTTAGGATCAATGGAATAGAACTGAAAACCAGAAATGAACCCACAGACCCATAGCCACCTAATCTTCGATAAGGGAGCTAAAAATTAGAATGAAAGAAAGACAGCCTCCACAGACCCATAGCCACCTAATCTTCGATAAGGGAGTTAAAAATTAGAATGAAAGAAAGACAGCCTCTTCAGTAAATGGGCTGGCAAAATTGGTTAATTACCTTTAGAAAACTAAAGCTAAATCCTTATATGTCACTCTGCACCAGAATCTTTGATCCAAATGGATCAAAGACCTTGGAGTTAAAGCAGACACCCTGAAAACATTACAGGATGGAATAGGAGAAATCTTAGGTCTTCTTGGCACAGAAACACAACAAATCACAGAAAGGTTGGACAAATGGGATTGCATGAAGATGTAGAGCTTGTGCATGGCAAAGGACATAGCTAGAAAGATCAATAAAAATCCCATGGATTGGGAGAAGATCTTCACTAGCTATACAACAGACAAGGGTCTCATATCTAAAATATAGTTGGAACTCAAAAAATTAAATCCCCCAACAACAAATCTTCAAAGAAACAACTGCCCAATAAGTAAGAGGGCTAAAGACTTAAAGAGACACTTCTCTGAAGAGGAAATAAGAATGGCTAATAGACACATGAAGAAATGCTCAACCTCTCTAGACATAAAAGAAATGCAAATCAAAACAACATTGAGATTCCACCTCACCCCAGTTGGAATGGCTATAATCAAGAACTCTAATATCAACAGATGCTGGAGGAGATGTGGCCAGAAGGGTACCCTATTGCATTGTTGGTGGGAGTGTAAACTTGTTCAACCACTTTGAAAAGTAGTATAGAGGTTCCTCAAAAGACTCCACATAGAGCTCCCCTATGACCCAGCAATCCCACTTTTGAGCATTTACCCGAATGATCACAAAGAAGACCATACTAAAGCTACCAGCACAACTATGTTTATTGCATTATTTACTATAACTAAGATATGGAACCAACCCAGATGCCCCTCAGTAGATGAATGGATCAAGAAAATATGGTGTATATACAAAATGGAATTCTATGCCTCCATCAGAAAAAATGACATTGCCCCATTTGTTAGGAAATGGAAAGACTTGGAGAAAATTATATTAAGTGAAGTAAGCCAAACCCAAAGAAACATAGGTCCCATGGTTTCCCTTATTTGCAATAACTAGTATATGTCTTGGACAAGCAGAAACACTTAGATAAGATGATGTTACATGAAATGAACCCCAAGATAGGGACATAAGTGGTTTTTTTCTTCCTTGCTATTGTTTTTAATATATTTATAAGGTACCACATGATTTTTTTGTTGTTTTGTATGTCTCTCCCCCATGGTGTAACCCCTGCTTTCACTGTATTTGAGGGTATAATTTGGGGAGGGGAAGGGAAAAAAACAAAATGTTTAAATAGGGATACAGATTGACCCATTGCAACAATGAATGAGATGTCCAAGACACTATGTCAAAAAACGAACTTTACAATTTAGGCTAGGGAGGGGGAGTGTGGTGTGGGGGTGCAGTTGAGGAGGTGGGAGGGAAGGGATGGTAGAGGAAAAACAAAGGAGGAGGCAACAATGCTGGAAAGAAATATAATCATTACCTTGCTCATGTAACTATAACCCCTCTCTACAGTATTTTCACAATAAAAAACTCATTTAAAAATAAGATAAAATAAAAATACAATATGTATGTATTGAAAAATCTGAGTTCTAAAAAAAGCAAGCACAAAAACAAGACAGAAATGATGGAACTAGCTAGGTACCTTAGGGCCTAAGGAATAACACAATGGCAAGTTTCCTTTATGTCAGATTTGACAGTTAAAACCAACAAAACAACAATAGCAATCTCAGAAATGTCAAGGGCACAAACAAAAATGAAAAAGCTAGAACAAAAGTTCATTTTTAAGCCATATGGTCAGTAATGGAAAAGCCTAGAAAGAGAGAAAAAATATTTTAAGTGTTCAGCAAGATGAATTAGTTTGGTGTAAATGTAACAAAAGATCGTATACTCTATGAAACCATCTATATACTTTCTTACCATGATAAAATTACAGAAACGGAGAACTGATGGATGATTACAAGTTCTAAGCAGGACAAGGGAAGGGAAGCTGATGAGGCTACAAATAGGCAATCTGAGGTACCTTTGTGGTGATAAAAAATATGCATCTTCCTCATATCCTGATATCCTGGCTGTGATATTGCAGTATAATTTTGCAAGACATCATTACTGGGGAATCTGAGTGAATGGTACATGGAATTACTACATGCGAAATTACTACATGAGCTTACAATTAGCAAGATGGTTTTTAAAAACCCATAATTTAAAAAGCGCTCTTCCATTAATAAATCCTTTGAAGAGAAAACCTTCCAAGACAGCACAAAGGCAAACTGAGAGAAGAGCAAAAATGTGCAGTGATTGAGAATTATGTCCTTCACTGTCTTGTGGTATTCAGTTATGATGGCATTCTGCATATTCAAAGTGTACAATACTGATATTTAAGTTACAAAAAATATTATCATATGAGCTACACATAAACTAATAATACTTCTATCTTATTCTCATATTATTCTATTTATAGTCATGGGTAAGCTAACTTTCATTGCAGAAATTTTGTACGTTGAAATTCCCAAGTCACTATTCTGGCATACAGTAGATAATTAATTAGTATTTGGAGGGGGGAATAAATGAGCTCAAACCAGACAGGGGTTACTGAGTTGGAACTAGGAAGCCATTCTTGAAGAAAACTCAGCTAGCTACTAGCTGAAGAATGTAACACAAAAGCTTGAAACAGAAAAATTACCTAGATTTCTTTTAAAGTCTAATTAGAGCTGACAAATAGCTGAATGGGATTACCTCGTCGGATGGTATGCAAAAAAGGAACTAGCAAAACATTATACAACTGAAGACAAATTCTCCTCACCAAGTCTCCTGCCTAATTATATGATACATTTGGAAGCAATGCTAAATCTTTGTTTGAATTTTACGGCAAGAATACTATCTCAGGCTCTATGTCCTTTACCCATATACAAAACTGTTAATACCTAATTTTTAGCTTATATTATTTAAAAATTAATCCTTTGAGACCGCCACAGTTTCTGGGGGAAAAAATCTTCACCTGTGTATAACACCCAGTACCTCAAACCCTTTCATCTTTATCTAGATAATTAGGTTCCCAAAATATTTCTTTTGCTAGAAAATTCTTCCCACACCCCTGCTTCCTGAACTTGTCTAGAATATCTGAAGTAACAAACAAGTGTTTGTGTTGTCAACACTCTCTCTAGGCAATATTTCAATAGAAGTTTAATTAATAAGAAGCAGCACAATAAAAGGTAAATGGAAACAAAACTCCTTGTCTCGCTGAAGTCCTAAACCTGTATATGTGCATATGTTTTTCAACTATACTCATCAATGGCACAGAATGACTTTCTAAGGGCTTTTCCATGAACTTCTATTTGAGATCTTCTCATGGGGTCCTCTTGAATCTCACCTCCTTCATGAATCTCCATTCAAACATTTAGCATCCCTGAGTCAGCTTAAACCACATATTTAATCAGCTATATGGGATTCTGAAAAATCCAATCTACCAATATCTTATTAGCATGTCAGACAAAAAAGCTGCCATTGTCTGACCTGTGTCATCGGGGTGACTTCCTCCTCCATTGTAAGTCATTCCAGTTGTGGTCTGCTCTTAAAGCTGCCCAGTATCATAGCTTACCTTTCACTTCTCACTCGACAACCAGCTCTTTTAGCTATTAAATATTTAGGGAAATTTTTTGAACAGCTCCTACTTTGAATCATTAGCAATCAAATCACTACCGCTAGCAGGAGACCACTCAACAGGGACCAAAAGTCAAAACAAACTGGACCCTGGTTGCTCACTCCTATAACCCTAGCTTCTCAAGAGGCTGAGATCTAAGGATTGTGGTCCCAACAGCTATGGTGGCGGCCTAAGATTCTAACTACTATTTACATTCACACTATTTACATTCACAATCACAGCATTCATTTCCCTATTTGGGAAAATGAGGCCTGCATTCTAAATAACCACAAATGAACTTTTGGAATGTGACTTGTTCACACCTAGCATCTATAGACATCATTATCACTTTCTACCCACCTGAGAGTCACATTGGATGCAGAAAGCAGCAGCATCTCTATGTCTAAGACCTGGACAGACCCAGAAGACATGCAATGTTGCAATTTAGAGAAAGCCCATTGGCTGATGATAATTATAATAATACTCAGAAGAATGTCATCTTTCTGTCCTATCAAATTTTTAAAACTACCCTTACCATTTCCAGAGCAAATAACGTGGATTTGGGCAAATAACTAATTATTGAGAGACAGAAAAACTGGCTTGAGGCTTGGCTCTGCTATTTATTAGATTTGTTCTTGGTTATATCACTTAATCCCTCTGAGCCTCTTTCCTAACAATAAGACAATAGAAGTAACAGTAACAATAATACCACTATATTCTCTATAAGATTTTAAGACTAGTCAGTAAAGGATGGCAACAAGACATGAGAGGGACAGGTGGGGGCCAGAATGATCACTGAAATTCAGACAAGAATTACCTTGGCATAACAGCCAAGGTAATTATGCAACATCCAGACATAATACCACCAAACACAAGGGTAAAAGACATATTAGAAGAAAGCTTCACTCATGGTAAGAGCTGGTTGACAAAAAAACTGGGTGCTATCTCAATAGGAATGCAAGATATGGATATCTTTACCAAAGTCAAGTTCCCTTCTTAAAAAGAGAATCAGTAATGAAAAGACCAGGGAAGTAGACAAAATAGGATCTCAGGATAGCTCAGTTCTTTAAATGAAGAGGGACAAAGAATACTTAGAAACTTAGGTAGCAAACCACAGTGATGCTCTAAATTGACTAAGCCAAATTTTAAGACATACAAAGAATAAATCCTCCTTGTGACCTTATATCATAGCAGCAAAAGAACATTGGATCATGAAATTGAAACTCACAAATTGGCAGGGTAAGAGAGATGATAAGAGTGGTCTAACCAAAAAGAAACAACCATTTTAAAGTTGAAATTAGATCGACTGACTGGGGCTCGGTGGTTTGGCCAGATGCTTATCCCAGAGTGGGTGAAATGTCTCACTGCCTCGTGGCTACAGGCTTCTTGGTACAGGCCAGTTGATCTAATATTGCTGGGAATCAGGGCACCAGGGACGTGATTAGCGCTACAGCAGGTGTTTAGAAGAATGCATGGAGAAGACTGCATGAACATTCATTTGGGTACAAAGGAAAGTGGTGAAACATGAAGGACACCATCTCATCCTTTACAATTTGGACTTTGTTAGAATGCAGCCTTTTGAGTGCAGCTAAAAGCCATGTAGAGGGCAAAAAAAAAGACTAGCAAGTATAGAAGAGTTCAAAGAAAAGAAGCCAGTTGTCAACAACAGATTCAGAGTTTGAGGCTCGTCAAAACTAGTAAACAACAAATGTGTTTTATCAGCGAGAGCTTGACACTCCATTAATACTTTAGTACCTATTTGAAATGGATTGACTTATCAGTCCTGCCATCACTTCCTCCTCCTGGGCAATGACTCCAGGAGAGTGACACAGGATGGAATTCAAGGTGTCAAGTTCTCTGCTTCCTGCTGGTTATTTGAGGAATGTGAACTAGGCTTGCCAGGTCTGTCCTTGAGCCTTATAGGATTTAAACTTGTGTTTGACCTTCAGAGAGCTCTGCTGGTGACAGGAGAAACTATGATCTCCCAGCACTCATTTCAAGCACAGGGCTCTTCTCATTTCCTAATTAGGCTATATTCAGTATTCACACAGCTAGTGATGGATGAGATACTGAAGTGTAATCACAACTGATATTATTCATGTCCCAGGAATGTGCAGCCCAGGCTGCCTGCTCACTCTGCAGAAAACTATGGTGTGGCTGACAAGCCATCTTTTTACATTGCAGATTCAGATACACACTTCTTCCTTTTATTTGGTCATGTATGTGTTAGAGAGAAGAAACAAAACACACTGTAAAAATCTATCTCCTTATTATGTCAGACTTGTTTAGTTATATACAGACTGGCATGACCTGCTTGTCAGAATGTCCAGAAATAGGGCCAACGAGAGCTGACTCCACACCTACCTTAAGATGTCTGGTTGCCTAGAGGCCCAAGTAACCACAGAAAAGGTAATTATCTTAATCAGCAGG
The DNA here is from genome assembly GCF_000151885.1 of Dipodomys ordii. Taxonomy (NCBI): domain Eukaryota; kingdom Metazoa; phylum Chordata; class Mammalia; order Rodentia; family Heteromyidae; genus Dipodomys; species Dipodomys ordii. The sequence goes on along the minus strand of NW_012267253.1, from coordinate 117,931 downwards.
TGTTGTGCCAGGCATTGTGCTAAAATAAAAGCTGATAAGTTGCCTATTCTGCAAGCAGGTGAAAAAGCCAGACATAACATGCCAGCAATGAACACAAGGCAGAGACAACTCAGTACTATCATGGAGGGATAAACAAAGGCTTAGTGACTGGGGCTGGTGGGGGTGGGGATGGAGCTGATTAACTCTGACTAAGAGAAGGGGAGAAGGTTTCCAAAGGGAATCTTGAAAGATGAGCAAGGATATATAAAGGAAGGAGAGTGGTAATAAATGAGACATAGCCTCAGAAGTTAAGGATCTGTAATAGCACAGAGATGGGCTAGAAGCTCAGTGGATGGGGTCCCACAGAAGACTGTGTTACTGCTGAGCCACCAAAGATATGGAGCTTGTGGACAGTCAGACAGAGAAAGAACTAAGAACATTCTAGAAAAGGATGTGGCAGCCCTGCACATGGAATAACAGGGCAGTTTGGGATACATGGTAACTCACAATGCTAGTATGGTGGAGGCAGTAAACAAGGCAGGGCCAGGCCAAGACTGATTTTTTTCCTAACCAGCTACGTACTTTGAATTTTATCTTGATGGTCTATGGAAGCCACATGAGGTGGTCTGATCTGTCTGATTTGGTGACTAACTGAACCTGGGGAGAGAGTGGAGCTGGAGGGTCTAGATGAGACATGATGAGAGATTCCCCCAAAGGTATAATTAGGTTTAACTGACAAATAGCCTCATATGATTCCATAGGTTTGGCAAGGCAGGTGGAGAAAATGGAATCATTTTCCCATTTCCTCAGTAAGGTTTCCCAATGCTCATTCTCATCCTTATTTCATTGTTTATGCAAAATTTTCTGAATTATTTCCTGAATTTAGTTATCAGTTCCTTTAGGGAAGATCAGAGGGACTGTATTGTCCACTTTTCCTAGCACATGTCTTATACATATCAACCAGTCTATGCATCTGTGCTGAATAAATAGAAAACATGAAAGTTGGGGAGAGGGCATGCCATGGTCAATCTCGAAACAGAAAGCCCTTCAACTCTACATTGTAGAGAGGTTATTTTCTTTGCCATCCCGAATATCCACAAGACACTTGAGGCTAACCAGAGACAATTAGAGGCTACAGAGTATCTACACTCCTCATCATCTTAGAGATGGAAGACATGTCAGTCCATGTTATTTCTAGAACATTCCAACATAGACTATCAGACATTTGAAAATGATCTGAATTCATGAACCAGTCATACCAGGACAAGTGCCAAAGGGACTTGGGAATGTCTTGTCATTGATTCAAGACATCCACTCATCTGTTGATACCTGAGAGTTCAGGTTCACTAGCATTCTGTAAAATCTTCCTTTTCTAGGCATTTGCCAAAGCCAGCAGTATTTTGTGGAATAAAGCTGCATGTAATACTTGTTTTTTTTTTTTGTCATAGAACTTTCATGTTTTTATCTTAATAGTACAAATCTCAATATTGACACAATCAATATTTATTGTCAATATGGAAAAAGATTAGCCTTATAATTCTGCACATACATACACATTTGTTGTTTAACTGCTAGTTTAATTTGTTGGGTTAATTGTTGAATTTCAGTTTTCTGTTCTATGTAACATATATTTTTAGCTCTTTATGTATGATGAGTTAAAATTTAATTATTTTATTGCTATAAAAATTACTATTTGGGGGCTGGGAAGTTGGTTCAGTGGTAGAGCGCTTGCCTTGCATGCCTGAGGCCCTGGGTTCGATTCCTCAGCACCACATAAGCAAAAAGAAAAAAGCTGGAAGTGGTGCTGTGGCTCAAGTGGTAGAATGCTAGCCTTGAGCTGAAGAGCTGAGGGACAGCGCCCAGGCCCAGAGTTCAGGCCCCATGACCAGACCCAAAAAAAATAAAAATAAAAAAATAAAAATTACTATTTGGCCAGGTGCCGGTAGCTCATGCCTGTAATCCTAGCTACTCAGGAGGCTGAGATCTGAGGATCGCGGTTCAAAGCCAGCCTGGGCAGGAAAGTCCATGAAACTCTTATCTCCAATACACCACCAGAAAACCAGAAGTAGCACTGTGGCTCAAGTGGTAGAGTACTAGCCTTGAGCTGAAGAGCTAAGGGATAGCACTCAGGCCCAGAGTTCAAGCCCCACAACCACCACCACCAACAACAAAATTACTGTTAATTACTATATAAATTTCCAAGCCCTAAATTTCAGGATGTAAGATAAAAACCAGCTTAATAACGGAGCACATATCTGAGTACTTTTTTTTTTTTTTTGGTCAGTCATGGAGCTTGAACTCTGGGCCTGGGCACTGTCCCTCAGCTCTTCAGTTCAAGGTGAGTGTTCCACCACTAGAGCCACAGCACCACTTCTGGTTTTCTGGTGGTTAATTGGAGATAAGAGTCTCACAGACTTTCCTGCCAGAACTGGCTTTGAACCAAGATCCTCAGATCTCAGCCTCCTGAGTAGCTAGGACTACAGGCATGAGCCACTGGTGCTTGGCTCCAAGTACTTTTTTAAACAACTTTTTAAAGTAGTTGTACAAAGGACTTGCCAGTCAACAAAGCAGTTTATGATTATAATGCATCTTGGTCAATGTCACCTCTTTCAACATTTGTACCAATCCCTCCCAATCTACCCCTTCCCTCACTTTTCTTAAATTTTGTAGTATATTGATTTTTTACTGCATTCTCTCCCATTCTTTTCTTTTGTCTATCTCCCGCTCCTTGACCTCACCATTACTCTTTCAAGTGCTCATTTCATGGTTCTTATTTTGTTGAACTATGTTTTTGCCTTTCTAAGAAATTATAATGTTTGAGTTCTTCTCTAAATTTATCATATTCCAATTAATACATTTATTTGCACTTGCATACCACCCAAGGTATTTACTTATAAACCAATTCTAGCTTCCATATATGAGGGAAAAATATGCAACTTCTGTCTCTCCAGGCCCTACTTAAGTCACTTAATGTAATTTTTTCCAGGTCCTTTTATTTCTTTGCGAATGATCAGTATCATTCTTTCTAATGGATTAATAAAATTCCATTGTGTATATATACTACATTGTCTTGATCCATCTGTTCACTGAGAGGCATCTGGCCTGATTCCATACATTGGCTATGGTGAATTGTGTTACAGTGAACATGGTTGTGCTGATGGCTTTACTGTAGCCTGTTCATCCTCCACAATGCTTTTCAAAGTGGCTGAACTAGTTTACTCCCACCAATAGAGTGTTAGGGTTCCCTTTAGCCCACATCCAAGCCAGCATCTGTTAATATTTGCATTCTTGGTGATGGCCATTCTAACTAAGGTCAGATGGACCAGTATTGTTTGAATTTGCATTTCCTTAATGGTCACAGATGTTGAGCATTTCTCTTTTTTTATAATTAGTTACCATCAGTTTATTATAAAAAGGTAGATATGGAATTATTTACATGATGAAAGATCTCAGAACTTCCACGGAATGGGCAGCTTCACATGATGCCATTTTAGTGATATGTTCACTCTACATACTTCGCAAGAATGTCACCATCCCTAAATAAGGGCACCTACCTACTTTGGTGCCTCCATATTCTACAAGAAGAACTTTATCACCCACTTTCACACTAACTGGCTGAATCTCTCCACCCTTTCCTTTAGAGCCCGATTCCACAGCTTGCAATACTTTTCCGGAAGCATAATGCCTCCTTTGGTTACAGTTTCAGCTGCACTCCTTTCAACCAACACTCGGTCAAACAGAGGGAGAAACTTCCTAAACGCTTGTCTGGCCATGACTCTTCATGGTCACTACTCAGACTCTGCTCTCATGCTGATACTGCAAGGAGAGACCCATAGTCCAGCTAGGGGACACGTGAAAAGGCCGTACACTGCTGTTGAGCATTTCTTTATGTGTCTGTTGGCCATTTTTACTTCTTCTTCTGAGAAGTGTCTATTTAGCTCATTAGTCCATTTAATTTGGTAGTCGATTCTTTGAGTGTTTAGTGTCTTAAGTTCTCACGAGGCCATTGTCTAATGTATTGCTGGGAAAAATCTTCTCCCATTTTGTATGTTGTATTTTTTAGCTTGTTAGCCAAGTCCCTTGCCATGCAGGAACTTTTCAGTTTGATGCAATCCCATTTATCAAGTCTTTCTATGATTTGCTGTGCTTCTGGATCTTTACTCAGAAAATTCCTGCCTCTGCCAAGGATTCCTAATGTTTCTCCTGCTCCTTCCTGTAATGGATCATGGTTTCAAGTCTTACATTGAGGTCTTTGATCCATTTTGAATTGATGCTGGTGCAAGGTGACAGGGCTCTAGTTTCAGTTTTCTGCATGTGGATAACCAGTTGAGGAATTTTTCTTTCAGCCTATGTTTTTGGCTCCTTTACTGGTTATTTGATGATTACAGGTTTGTGGATGTATTTCTAGGTCTTCTATTCTTTCCATTGCTCTTCAGGCCTGTTTTTTTGCTAGTACTAATCTGTTTTCATTACTTTAGTTCTGTAATAGAGTTTGAAGTTTGCACTACTGTTTCTGCTCAGGACTGCTTTTGCAATTTGGGCCTTTTTGTGATTCTCTATGCACTTTTGGATTGTTTTCTCTATCTCAGTGAAGAATGATATTGGAATTTTGATGAGTATTGTATTAAATTTGTAGATTGGTTTGGGCAAGACTTCAACAAAATTCACCAAGACAATATAGAAGGTTCTAATATACTCCATGACTACTTTCACCTATTATATACATAATATCTGCCACTAATCTTCATTTGGAATAATTAATGGACCAATATTGAAATATTAAAATCTATATAATTAATAAAAGACCATATTTTATTCAAATTTTCTCCATTATTACTTACTAATTTTTTTCAGGATCCAATCTAGCATATTACATCACACTTACTGTGATGCCTCCTTAGGTTCATGTTTGCCAGACAGTTTCTAAGACCTTCTTTATTTCTGATGTCTTTGACAGTCTTGAGTAGTAATAGTCAGATATTTTTTAGGATTTCCTTGAATTAAAAATTGACAGTTTTTTGGGGGAGGTGCTTCCTTTTCTGGAAAGGCTAAGGCCATGGGTTTGGGGTACAAGTCTGTGGATGGTGGCTGTTTTAAGTGAGAGTCAGACAAATAGATGGGTGATCCCTAGACTTTGGATTGGTTGGTTTGCAAGCAGCTTGCCATCTCCGGGAATTTTCTAATCCAGGGAGAGAACTCTTTGTCTGAAGGTTAGCAAGATCCTTTGACATTAGAGCATCAGAATAAAGAGGCATGCTTAATAGACTCCTTTTTACATAGATATTGCTTTTGGATCTGTGTTTACTGGAATTAACCGAGGCTTCTTGACCTTCCAGGTATGGGAGATCTGAACTGTGAAAGCCTCCCAGATACTTTGCTCAGTATTTTCCCACTTCAAGTCCTAGTAAGGCATGGTGAATCTGGTATTGATGGTTCCCACACATCCCTTTTGTGTCTCACATTTATACTTTTGAAGCATGTCCATATACCTGTTGTACAAGCCTTTCTATGATCCCATCCTCGAAGTGAGAGAATTTGTCCTGTACTTTTACTACCATTTAACATTTTTCAGACCTTTCCATCTGCCAGAGAATCTAGATATTTACAGATTCCATAGCCATACTTCATCCTGTGCTTTGTGCTCCACTGTGCTCTTTTTTATCTCAGCTTTAAGTACCATCCTTTCTCCTAGGCTTCCTAGGAGATGCTTCCTTTATCCAACACTTATTTGTGTCAGAGATTCTATTATAGGAAGTGTGCCAGATGCTAAAGACACAGAGATGAGCAAGGCAGTCCCTACATGGCAGGAAAATAGATATGAAGATACACTTTTGAGATCTGGTATTAAGACTTTTCTGTCTTTCATCAAAGCAAAAGTGTTAACAATAATGGTTTACCTATCCAACACAAACGAATAACCAACAAATGTAAAAAGGACTTTAAAATTCATTTAAATCTCAAGTAATGCTTTTCATTAATCACTGGTTTCTATTTATAATCAATTATGTCTATATTTGAAGGGCTTATCCATAAATCATATTGTTGCTGCCCTGAAGTCAGGAACTAAATTTTTAAAAAAATGTCCTAGGATTTGGTGGCTATAGTGAGTGACTCTCTGACTTGCTTAGAACTATAGAACTTAGAAGTAGGCCTGCAGAATGCATGCTAAGTCTCCTCTAATGCCATTTCCTGTTGTATTTGATTAGGTGAAACTGAACTCTCCTAACCAAGTTGTGATTGGAGCTCCTTTATTTACAAGGAAATCACTGGTTAGAAAATACTTCAGCATTTGGCAATTCATTAGCTAAATTCATTAGCTAAAGCTAGCATAATTTCTCCCATGGGTGAAATTCTAATTGGGTAACCAAGAGTGGGATACTCAATCTAAGAGAATCCCTCTTGCTTTTAATGTTTTAACCAGGCTGGGACGAGGTTCAGTGGTAAAGCTTGTGTCTAGCATGTGTAAAGTCCTGGGTTCTATCACAAGGACCAACAAACAAATAACCTTCCAGTTGCTCTTACATTTTTTTTCTTAACTCTAACTTAGGGGGATAATCATGAACATACACACTTGAGTGCAGCCTAAATGTGGTATTTTTGAGGAAAACCCCAGCTGAGCACACAAGAATATGTTTCAGCTTTACCAGAAGAAAAATAGTTATGCATTATACATGGACTATAAAGACATTTTTTTTGTAAGCCTTCCTTTAAAATGTTTGAATTTTTAAAACTTAAAATGTTCCATGTGTTTTGTATTTCATGTTCAGTTAGACTAAAAAGAAGTGATTGAAATTTCAGTCTCAGCATCCATGTGGTATATCCCAGGAATGTTTAATATAATATCAATCTCTAGCTATGGGGTTTGTAAACAAGGCTTTTACACTCGTTGCTGGTTGTAGTTAAGGGATTATTTATTCAATAAATATGTGAGTACTTGCCATGTGCCAGACCCTCTCTTAGGTACAGGAGCTACAAAAGAACTTCAAGTGGATACATTATAGAAAACAGATTAGGAGTGGGTTACAAATAAATACGATGTCATGGCAGGTCATGAAGAAATTAATTCTTTCTGCTTTATTTAGGGAAAGGGAATTTAGGTGGGGTTGTTATTTCAGGGGGGAGAAAGCCTCTCCCTTGGTGCTCTTTGAATCAAGTCCATAATGAATGGAGAAAGGAGCCTTTGGTGAGTTAGGGAAGTGTCCCACACAGATGATAGCAGACTGTGCTAGAGTGGGCCAGGTAACAGCCTGATGTGGGGAAGATGAGACTGGGTAAGTGGTAGGACATGAGGTCTCATGTGAAACCTCATGTGATAGAGTTCTTGTGTTCCCCCATTGGGATTCCCCAATTGACTTCAAAACAAAAAAAAAATTTTTTGGAGTGTTAGGAAGTAATAAGGAATTGCCAGGAAAGCCTGCTATGAAAAACTACAATCTTCTCATTCAACTTCATGTTAACACATGTGAAAATAGATACCTGGTATTTTTCCTCCTGGGTCATTTTCCTATACATTCCACCTGCCCAAATTACCCTTCATTACTCCTTTCTATTGCAAGGCTCAACTGGCTTCCTAAGAATATTCCACAAATTCCTCTTGTTGCTTGGTGACTGGAAGTTTAATCCAGGATTTCCTTGCCATCAATAATTTGGTTTTCAAGGGAACCCTTGTTCAGAGACAACTTCTATGATTCTCTATGCTTTCCCAAGGGTTCATGTGCAACATTACAATCAACTGGTGACTCAAAAGGCGGAGAAGCATAAACCTGGGCTGCCTGAACGTTAAGTGGGCACACAAACCATTTATCTTTCATGAAATGAAGATTCCAATGGAGTATACCTGGGGTAGGCCACACTCAGCAGCAAGAGAAAGTTATAGTCTGCACTTGTGTACACTGCTCCTGTGTTCTTTGCCCAGGTAGACTAGTTTCTCGGCACCGGGACACTGCCAACACTCAGCTGTTCTCCTGAGTAAGGACTGATAGAAAAGTATTTACTGTTGGCCATGACAGATGTCTACAAATACTAATCACCACTAAGTCCTCTAAGGTTACCACCAAATTTTCAAGGCTATAAACCTTTCCTAAATTCAGAGCAAAATCTCAGCACTCCTAAAATCTTCCTAAAGCAAAACTTTCCTCTTTCTTCTAGTTAGGAGAGCTCCTAACATATTGACATGTAAATTCATCAAGTCCAAACCTATTTCAGTAAGTATAAGAAAAGTGTTCATTTGGAAGGAAAATTCACTCTATGAGGACATTTTTCCTCCCTGAAATAAACAACACTGGGTGTAAAAAAAAAAAAAATGCCAGGATATGTCAGACCAGCACCACTAGCCCCTGAAGGGGTAGGTTCTGATAAATTGTTTACAGCACAGAGGTAAAGTATTATTTTAAAAAGATCAGAGGGAGGTAAGCCTTCCTGCAGTAGTTTGGAAGAGTTTAAACAAGGGTTTGGAATAAAATTGCTATCTCCAACAACCTGCCACTCTGCTTGCAGAAACTGTAAAAGAAGGTATTTACTTAGTTATGTGGAAATAAAGTGCTTTTAACAGCAGCTAACAATAGAGAAAATTAAAAAATACATATGACATATGTGTAAGGAATGTTTGTATGTGTGCAAAAGGAATCTTTCATATGGTAATTTATAAATATACAGTACACACACATCTTTGTACTTTTACCATATGTAATGAAAGACATGCACAGATGTTTATAAAATACCTTTAAAGTATGTCAAGTAACATTTAATATTTTTCAAAAAATTCATAAATATATACATTAGTGCCAAATGGAACATATATTTTGAAATATGAGCTCCAAGTAAAACTTTCAGGAATCTGGAGGAGGCACTCAGGTATCTGCCAAAGGAAACTTCGGAGCCGTTGTCATTGGGGGAAAAAAGGAAACAAAGCCGGGTTTCTTATCTTCAAGGGCTGTTTTGCTTGTCAAATTTCTAGCATCACTTCAGCAGAGTTTCTTATTTGACTTCCGACCTCATGGCTGTTTGACCTGCCAACTATTATTTTCCTTGAGGCTTTTAACACTCCACCTTAGTATTCTGCTTTCCACAACAGTCGCGTCCGCTTCCTTTTCAACTTCACTTGAACACAGACCGTGGTTTACAACTTGGGCTCAAGGTGCACCCTCGAAAATTCCAAACAGACCTGAAGACGTCTCCTTGAAGACCTGAAGCTGATACTACCTCTGCAAAGCCAAGGTCTCTTGGATGCTTTGTGCCAGGATTTCCATGCAGCCCCAGAGTCCCAGGGCTGGGGATCCGGCCCCGAGTGCACGACCGGAGCTGCTAGAAGGGGGTGGGGGTGGGTGTCCCAGCCCCCTCCCCAGGCTAACCGTGCCAGCTAGGACCTCACAGCCCGGAAAACACCACCCTTTTCCTGTCTCCCACCAGGGAGCGAAGCAGGGAAGCTCAGGCAGAAAACGACCCACGAATTCCCCGGGCTCATGCTCGGGCCCGGGGCGAGGGGGCGGGGCGCGCAGCGGGTCGTGGCGGGAATGACCGACGGGCGCAGGTGTCGCCGCTGGCAGAATTTCACGCTCGGGGACAGCAGCTGCGCCCCGCGCGCCTCCGCCCTCGCGCGTCTGGGGCGGCCGCCACCCGCTTCCGCAGCTTTAGGTAAATCTCCTTCCTCGACCCGAGGGGGTGGGGTGAAACGCCTCCCAGGAAAAACCTGCTGCGTCTGCGCTTCTACGGCGTCCTCCCCGCCCCCCCCCGATCGGAGCCCCCCCGCGCCCCCCGAGCGGAGTCCCGGAGCCCCGGGCGTCTCCCGGGCGTTCAATCCGCTCTCCGGGTTTTGGAGGCAGCTGCGAGGGGAGCGAGTTCGCAACTGTCAGAAGGCGACCCCCCTCCCCCGCCCCGACCCCGCTCCGCCTCGCCCCGCCCGCTCGCCGTCTCCCGGGAACGGGCCCCGGCGGAGCCGGGGAGAACGGGCCCCGAGGGACGCGGGAGTCGCCATCAGGTGGCTCTGCCATCCCCGCGCGTCGCCCGCCCAGCCGCCCTGCGTCCGAGCCTGACACCGCTAGAGACGGGGACCCGAGGCTTGGCACGAGCGGCGGGGGTGCGGGCGGAGTCCCATTGTCCCCGGGCACCGGGGGGTAGGTGGCAGCACTCCGGGCTCCCTCTGTGAGCCCAGCGCCCCGTGGCCCTTCTTTTGTGCCCAGGGACCGTTTTTTTGTGCCGTGGCGGCTTCTCTTCGGAGAGCCCACTCCCCGCCCCCCCGAGGGTGGCGCCGGGAAGGTAACAGTGGGTTCCCATTGTCCTCCGTGGGCCGCCAGCGGAGGGCCCCGCGCGTGCGCCGCAGCGGCGCACAGGTA
>NW_012267253.1:72602-107561 GCF_000151885.1 Dipodomys ordii | reverse complement strand
CCCCGCCGCCCCGCCCTCCGCAGGTTCAGGGCGCTCGTCCCGCAGCCGCGCTCTCAGTCCGGCTCGCACCTTCTCTCCTCTGCCCGGCCCCGCGGTGCGCAGCGGGCCGAACCGATCAGAGAGACCGCCGGAGACCCGGACGCCGACCTGAAGCGTCTTCGTGTGGTCCCCGCGCGGATAACGCCGGGAGCACGCGCCGCGCCTGGATCTGCGCGCCACCGGCACGGACTGCGTGCGCCCGCGGGAGGCGCCGGTGCCCGGCCCCGGGGCTGGGGCTGTGCTGCGGCTGGGGTCCTCGGCGGCTGTGGGTAAGTCGGTGCCCGCCCAGACCTCTCGTCTACCTGCGCGCCTGTCCGCGCCGCCGGGGGGGCGGCGGAGGGGATGGCTTCCAGCGCTTGGTCGCGAAAGGCTTGGGAACCTCGGCGGGCGCGAGGAGACCCGGGCGCCGCCTGCTCGGCGGGGGTGCGGAGGGCCTTGGGGCTGTAAATGCCGCCGGGGGCAGGGGGGGGGTCGGGCGGCCCACGCGGAACGTAGAGCCTCCCCGCCCCCCCCCGCGTTGTTCCCCACCGCTTTTCAGGGTGGGACTGCGCGGCTGCACTGCCCCCCTTGGAACGGCTGACAGCCATTCCTGGACGCCCATCGCGTGTTTCCATCCGCGAACGAGCAGCACTGAGCTGCCGCGCCCCTCCCGTTGTATATTTGCACCCGGATGGCACATGGGGTGTACCCTGCACATCTGTGGTGGCAGCTACCCCCGTCCCCACCCTTGGGTGCCCTCTCCACGGGCGACACGGAGGCGAGGCTGCCAACCTACAGATCTGGCCGTTGCATTGCTTTTGTGGTTTCTTAACAGCTGAGCGTTTACAAGATTCCCCCCCTCCCCTTTCTTAGCAACTGTCTTGACATAGACGGGTATTAGACACAGGAGGAGGAATGGATTTGGCCATTCTTCTTCTTCTTTTTTATTTTTATGAATTACTATACTCCACCCCCTCCTCTCGCCTTTGAGAGGCATGTGTTTCATCTTATAAATAGAAAGTAGCATATTTTTTTGGCAGGACCTCCTTTATACTGTACCATCTAGGAGAGGTCAGTTTAAAAATAAATACGCACTTGAATGATACATTACTGAGCCGGGTTGGAGCTGGGACAAGCCGCGTGGATAGCATCATCAAAGCCCAGAGCACAGCTGTGTTGAAAGGAGTAAAAGCCCCAGAGTGGGCTCCGGCCAACACAGTCAAGTAATTACATTTTGTCTTTAAAAAATAAAAGTGAGTAGATTAAAATGAGGGTGGGAAAAGGAATGTCAGGAGGATTTAGAACATGAATCTTTCCAGCCCTGATGTATTTAGGGGAGTGGGCTGCTGCTGTGTTCCCAGTGTGCTGGGTGCTTTGGGAAGGAAACCGATGGACGTGTTAGGGAGACAAAGGTTCCTTCTCCAACTTGCAGCTCTTAGCTTCACAGTGAAGTTTTTGGCTGGGAGAGAGCTGAAGTACCGTTTTGGGTTTTTGTTTTTGTTTTTTTCTTAAGTACAAAAATTAGGAGGGGAGCAGATAACCCGATTTTAACAGCAAAGCCAGTTTGGGGATTTCCTCCCATAAAATAAAAGGCTAGCCAGGAAGCAGCAGAATGCCTTAAACTGAGTCAGCTGAAAAGTCTAAAATACAGCTTCTCTTCTCTTCTGGATAGTTCCAGAAGTCTTCTCTTTGACATCACCTGTAGTGCAGAGGGGTTGAGAATGAACTCCTTGGATATGTGTGTGACACAGACTCTTTAGAGCAAAGCACTCAGAAACAAGGGGAGGGGGCAGTTTGTGGATTATACAGCGCCATCTCATGTAAAACAAATGATACATCTTTCTGTAGTCAGAGGATGGTTGAAAATCTCTTTTCAAGGCTTCCAAAAAAGCATAGATTTCCCAATAGGCTTAACCCATGGCAGAAAACAGGACTACCTCCCTCCCCCCCCCTCCCGCCTCCACCCCCCTCAAGGCTCACAGATAAGAACTTCAGAGAAGTTTGGAAGCCTCCAGGGATTTCTGGCAATTTCTATTTTCCAGTGGTGTCATCTGCTAGAGATTTACACTATGAATTCCATGACTAGAACACAGTGCTAAGGGCGCCATGCCCCTGCAGACATGCAATAAGAGGAGCTCCCCTCTCTTAATCTGAGCCTGAAATTCTGTTCATAGAAAGGCAGCTAGAGTAGTGTTTCCTTTCCCCTTTCTATGTTTTTTCCCCTTCTTATTGTAAAGTTAAATGTGGTGTGAGACACCTAAATAGAAAGCCTGAACAATGATTGCAGAAGGGCTCTCCCCCAAGCTGGTTTGCCCTGTCTGCTCTCCAGCTTTTCCTTTAATGTGGTAGTTTGTTTTATGTCCAACATATTCACAAAAGCTGCCCGTTTCCACTTGTAAAATTCCTAGTATTCAACAGCATTGAGAGTAAGTAAAGTCACTTTAACCTGTATCACCCAGAGATTTTTTTTTTAACCAAGCCATAACATTTTTACAAGCTGTGTGCCCATTAGCTATAGCATGTATCCAGTGGGTAGAATACAATTCTCAAATCTAAACAGTCTCCACAAAGGCTGCTGTGACTTACTCTGTTTTATTTTTGCACTTTTAAAGTATATATGTTCTTGCTTTCGGTCTGATTTTATATAGGCCTAGGTCAATTTCTTTCTAACTAGAATATGGTTTTCTTCTAATTGATTGAATAAGAACTTAACATCTATTTTTAAATATGCACTATGTTTGCCAGAGAACAAGTATAGTTACTTGAAACTAGTGGATTCAGCCAGCCACAAAATCTCTCCCGAGCATGGAAGCCTGAGAATTGTTCAAGTATTCATTACTCCTGATGTAACAAATACTTTGGCCTGAAGTCTGAACTGAGTGCTCAGTGGTTTCTACCAATTATTCTATGAAAGAAGACTTGTTCATAACTCATCTTGTAGGTGTGGAGACTGAGGGCACACCAAGTTGTATTAGATGCCCAAATTAAGAAAGTAAATACCTAAATTTGTATATGCAGAATACTGAAGCTTCTGAAGTCAGCAGTTATTTGAGTGAAGGAGGGAAAAAAAATACTTTGAAGTTATTAAGTCCCTGGGTCAGACTAGCCTTATTCTAGGACTAATGCTTGTGTGACTTTGAGCAAGTGACTTTAACCTGTGTATTTCAGTTTGTCCATTGTAACATGCAGTGGCAGTGTTACCCTGAGTATTCAAGCAGTTGAACAATGTCATACTCATTATTATCATGCCTGCTCCCAATAGGCTTGATATATGGTTGATATTATCAGTGTTGCTTGGTTTTGGTAGGTACTGAACACTGGTCCTCTCATTTAACATTTGTAACTTTGCTTTGAAATGCATGGGAACGCCCTTCTCTTCCACAGGAGAACACACATGCACAACAGTTTAGTAACTTCGTGAGGATCACACAGCTCAGTAAGTAGTGGTAGCAGGGTTTGAACTCAGATCTGTTTCACTTTTCTCTAATGCCACACCCTCATGACTTGGAAGGAGGGATTGGAAAGCTATTAAGTCTCATTATTGTTATGGCTTTTGGCCTCTGGCAAGGAACTCATTTGTATAACTCTGTGAAGCAGTATCACCACCCAAAGGAAGATAACAGTAATTGCCACCCTTAGAGAATACAGTACGAATTATTTAATAACTAACATTGGCTTGGTCCTACATGGATGGTAGTAACCTTCTTCTACAGTGAATCCAGCATGAAACTGCTTGAGTTAACATAAGCAGTTTAATTTAGACCGAGAGATTACTAGGTACAAATATGGATCTCTGAAAGGGGAAAGAATGACATGCCACCACCAAAGAGAAAGCATTTCAGAGGCCAGGGATGTTGTAGAACTCTCATTATATCCTGTGTCCATAAGGCCTGGCCCGAAGTCCCTGACAACAACTATTACCCAGTGGAGAGAAAGGCAAGAACCACAAAGAGGCAGCACAGGAAGGCCTTGGGCTCTGTCCTTGCTGTATGGGGCCAGTAACAGTTCTGCACATGCCCTGGATACTGCTAGATAAACTTCTGGTGTGAAAGATAAAGCAAGAAGGACTTAGATACATAGAGAGTGTATGTGTGCACTCAAGACAGCCTGCCAAGCCTTCACTGGGAAGTCACCCAGGAGCTGCTCAAACTGTTCAGAATAGCTCAGGAACCATTCAGAATAGCTCAGGTTGCCTCAAAACCAGAGGTGACAGCCCTGGAGCTGTCCAACTCCTTTGGAACCTTCTCTTCTCTGTTCCTGCCTCCTCCTTTTAAACCACAAAACAGAACAATACTCACAAGAAAGAAAGTAGCCAAGTAGTTCTACAGCAGTAGTTTGAGAGCTCTCCCTTAAAATAATAATAATACAGCAAAAATAAAAACAAAAACCTTTAGCCTGGTGGATTATTTCAATGCCAACTTCAACCAGAGCTGAATAATAAACTTTGACAATGCCTTTGGTGGAAAAGCAGTTTTAAAAATTTAATCATACAGTTTTGTAATAGGAAGCATAGCATTGATATTGAAAAGTGACTTATTTCTGGATTTGAGTTTTTTGTTTGTTCTGCAGGGCTTTTATAGTTCAGGCTGGCCTTAAACTCTCAACCTTTTTTTTATCTCAGTCTTCTGAGTACTGGAGTTACAAATGTAGACCACCATGCTTGGGGGATGAAGAGACTCTTTCTAAGTCATCTAGTGAACTGTGAAAATTGGTGAGCTCCAAACTAGTGTTTGCTTAGTCGTTACTGTTTGCTTGTCATTAGTTAATAGTAGTTAATTAGAATCCCAAATTTAAAAGTAAAAGAAGAAAGGATTTTTCAGTGCTTTTGGAAATGTTTGCACATTTTAAAAAGTTAGGAGTGATCATATACCAATAGCTAGCGAATATGACTGCCTATACATGCACACTGAAAACTGAATCACCTCAGGAAATGGTTCTGAGGGAAATGATTTGGATGAAGATCCCCATCTGCAGGACAGGGAGTTACCATAACAGTGTTCACAGTGAGTCTCTATATAGAGATCGGGTCCAGAGTATCTTCACAGAGCAGCTACAGGACTGGTCTGAAGAAGATATACTCTAGTACATAAAAGAAGCTACATACTACAGTATATCTTAGCATCACTGGAACACAAGACATCCTTGTCAACCAAAAATGGTTGGTACAGGTATAGAACTAGAAGAGCATACCAGAAGATGTTGGCTGAGCTGGAGGCATGGCTCAAGTGGTAGAGAACCAGCTGTGAGCAAGAAGATGCCAACAAAGGTCTAGTGGTGCTGTGATAGGGACCATCCAAGGATAGGAAAGACTAGAGATTGGAAAGCTGAGGTGGTAATCTTAGCTCTGACCCAAATGGTGTAACATTGACCTCACAGGGTCTCTTTTCATTTCTAACATGAAACATTTGGTGTTAGATGATCTCAGATAATCTCTAGGCTAGAATCCAATGAGTCAGGATCTATGTCACCTATTAGCATAGTTATCATGCTAATAATAAGGTGAATCCCTAGTTGGAAGTCATTAGAGCAATACAGCTCTTTGGGAGAGCAGCCTGAGCAGGCTGGAAAGTAGGAACTTCAAAGGCAGGCCTCTATTTAGACAGCTTACACATTTGGGAATCAGTCATGTTCTGGTGACAACCAGAAGGTCATATGTGTAGACACATGATGCCAGTGATAGATCATTGTCATGCATTTAGTTGTAAAAGCCATGTTCTATTCAAATATATCATGACAATTTAGGCTTCAGACATTGTTAAAACAAGCAAAGGTATTTTGGGTGAAATGAAGTTTTACTGCTTGGAATGTGTTTGATTTCTTACCCTTTTAATTTATGTATTTATTTTAATTTTTTTTTCTTTCCAAAGGTCAGTTCAGACTTAGGCTTTTTACTCCTGCAAATAACAAGGCTCTATGCTTTTAGTGAGCAGCTGGCCACAGGCAAATCCCTCCCTTCCTTCTCAGAATGGTGCCTCTTCCCATCTGCAAAGAAGTAGGGAATTGGAGAGAAGCATGGTATTATCTAAACTTCTGGCTCTAAGTTTCTATTCAGATTTTCTTTTTTTCTGAGTATCTTGTGCCTTCTCCATTGTGCCACGTGGTGCATTTATAATAATCTTTTTTGGAGAGGGTGGAGAGATTAAGACAGAATCTCCCCATGTGGCCCAGGCTTGTCTGACGATGCACCACTGTACCCAGCTACAGTGATCATGTATTGATCCATGTGGATTCTTAATTAGACTATCTGGAAGGCAAGGCTGTACCTATTTTATCTTCACCTTTTCTGCTTTACAAAGGGATTTAGTTTTTTGAAATAGACAATCTCGCCCTATCTATATTACTAACTTTGTTCTCTAGCATCCTCTTCTAGTCAGCAATTGTTGTCTCATGTAAAACATAATCCAGTAAAATCATTTATTCCTTGGCTAAACATTCAGATTCAAGGGGTAGGTGGTCCTGATGGGCAGGATCATCATTCATTACTGTGGAAATAGAACTCCCACTGGGCCTTCTCAAAGTCTTTGCAGATGAGCAGTTACAATCTCCACCAAATCTTCTTGTGTTCTGATTGTAGTACCCAGGTGTCTACTTAGAACAGAGTGATTGTTTCTTAGTGTTGGCCTAGACCTTCTAGGCCACGTACATGGGAGTATGTTCATCTTATCTGCCTCCACACAACCAGGGCATCATTACTAAGACAGCACCGGGCCCTTCATAGGTCCTTAGTGGATGTTTGTTGTTGAATAGATTCATGAGTGGTCAGCCCTTGGGCTGGATGAAGGCTTAGGGAAGCCGTATCTCACTGTCTCCTGTATACAAAGTCCTAGCCTGAGTGGAAGTAGTTTCCTTGCTCTAAGATGACTTCAGGATGAAGCAAGCACTGTTTCAAATGTGTTTTGCTTGAGCCCTTGGGGCTCCAAAAGACACTGAACACAGCATAAAGAACCACTATACTAGTATCCTTTGTCTCTGACATGAGATGTAAATACATCTTGAGCACAGATAAGTGTGTAATCACTGTGGTCTATATGTGTGTACAGAGCAGGAGTTGCTCCTTTAGGATGGTATGGTAGAGGCTATCTGCTCCAGGTCCTCCCATTACAAGAATGCTTACATGCTCCATCTCTGTTTCCCTCCCTCCCTGCCTTACCTCTGGAGTTCCAACTGCCACCCAGACCCAATTGGGAATCTTCTTAGAGTGTCTTCTTACCTGCTCTTCACTGCTTTGGACTTCTTCTTCAGTCCCCACCCAGCTTCCAGGTTTATTTATTTTTGTTTGGTCAGTACTGTGCATTGAACTCAATGCCTTCCTCCTTTTACTTTGGTCTGTTTTTGATAGGGTCTTACACTTTTGCTTGGGCTGCCATCCTTCCTCCTCCTCCTCCCAGGTAGCTGAGATTACAAGCATGGGCCACTGCACCATGCTCCTCCAGACACACATGCCAAACTCTGTCCTTGGGACCGTATAGAACAATCATACTGAAAGGAAGTAACAGTGTGGTTTCTTTCTTCTCTCACACATCAACTGTGTGTGTGTCTCCACTTTTTCCACTTAGCTGCCTGCTCTTCTCTGGTGGCCTCTGGCATCTAGAGTCCTTTAGAAGGTGTGGTCCCCAGGTGCGTTCTAGGACTTATGCTAGTGGGTCCTGTGCAGCAGCCTTGGAGAAGCTATAGCTCTTTCAGCCATGGTCTCAATCAATGTCAGTTCACAGTAAGCTCGTGGTGAACTAAAATGCCCAGGCCACATCCTGCCTCATTCTGTACTTACGTGATTACATAATTAACTTTAGCCCAGTGCAAGACTTCCTCCTCACTCTTATTCAGTTTATTCCTGTGGTTTTCCTCCTCCCCCTTCCAGTCTGTCAAGGTAATTTTGGAGCCCCGTTTGTCAGTGGTACAAGGAGGCTCCCTGTGGGTCCCATGCTATCTTCCGATAAGGGCATCTGCTATGCCTTTCAAGTCAGTTGGCCTATCAGTAAGATTCTTCTCATGTTTGGCTAAAATCAGCCTTTGGTATGTAATCTACCCATCTAGCAACTCTCAAAAAAGAAAACCCCGTTGCTGAGTGAACTTATCAGTGCCTACTGAGCAGTGCTCAAACCTCAATTTCTTAAAGATATGATAGTCAAGTTATTTGGGAATGTACATGTGGTCCAATGCTTGCCTAGCATGCCTAAGGCCCCGAGTTTGATCTCCAGCACTGCAAAACAAATGAAAAATATCAAGTCTTTTCCTAGGTGTATTTTTTAAACAATTGTGTATACATTTTTCCAAGGCTCTAAAATATGGATGCTTGATCGGAAGGACTGAAGTATTTGTAGGACCTTGGGCTGTGACTTCATCAAGTCTGGGAACTCACATCTTATATGAAGTATAAAAATCCTTTCCCATGACTACTGCTCCACCTTGAGCTTCCCTTTTCTATAGAATGACTATTGTAATTTCTTGAGATTTCCTAATACATGTTAGGTCACATAGGCCAATTTCCCCTCTAACCAGTTTCCTTTTAGAAGGAAAGGTTAGAAGAGTGGGCTCATTGTTTTCTCCAGGACCTCTTTTTTTCAGTTGTACTTGACTATAGCCAGGGGAACTGAATCATTCAGGGAACTGTGTTGTCAAATTTGCCTTGCGTCTTAACTCTCTAAGACTCTATTTTGAGTCTTAACTCTCTAAGACTCTATTTGCACATTCCAGACATGGATAGAAGTCATTTCCCTTTTCAAAAGCTTGTCTACAAATATTTGTTATAATCCCAAAGATCTGTACCATCTTGTAAAATCAGTCTGGTTTGTACTGATACTCTGTTAAGATTGTTACCGTGCACGGATGGGGGGAAGTTAAAATGCCTTACAGATGGGAAAATGAAAGAAAGCCTTTACCACCAGAAAACAGATGACAATGTCTTGTTAAATAATTTTTGTTTTTCCTATAGGACTTGTAGACAGACTCCATCATGTATTTTCAGCAGGGCAAGCAGGCTTGAAGAAGAAACTGGTCAAAGCTGTTAAGTTTTCTTATTGTTCATTTATTCCATAAACATTTACTCAGTACCTCCTGTGAACAAAGATCATTCTTTCTGAACTGGGTATGGTGTATATCTGTAGCCACTTGGGTGGCTAAGGCAGGAGGACCACAAATTTGAGGCTTAGCCTGGGCTAGACCAGAAACATACTAAGCTAATAACAATGAAAAAGATCTTCTCTTAGATGACAACCTACAGGGTGGCCAGTGTAGTCACATGCTGGCTTGTCATGGCTATAAAGGTGGGCCTGCCCACAGTAAGTGAGGTGGTTACTGGAGGATTCTTGATAGCTCACTGTGGGATAGTTTGGAAGATAAAGTAGGAGAGAAGAGATGCACAGGGACAGATGAGGATCAGAGACTCTGATGTGGCAGCACAGTGAGGGATAGAAGTAAGGTGGAGGCAGTGGGGTAGCGGAGGGGAGCCATAATGAGACATAACTATGGAGAGTGAGGTAGGAGGAGGAACCAGCATGACAGTTGGGTTTGGGATTTGGATGACTTTCTGCCAGTTACCAGGAGAAGAAAGTGGAGAGGGCATAGGCCCTGTCCAGGCAGAGGGAAGAAAAAAATCTTCCATCTGCAGAAGAAAAAGTCCAGTGCTTCTCAAACTCTAATCAGGGCCACTGTTTATTCATTTGTTTCAATGTTCAGTCCATCATAATAATACTACTGTGTACAAAGAAGTAGCAGTTTGGCCACATGTAGCTCTTATGCAAGTTCAACTGGTTACATCTCTCAGACTTATTCATAGTCTGTTCTGTGGAGGAAAAAAAAGTTACTGATCATATGTTTCATTGTTATAGCAATGGCAAAGCATTTTCAAGAGTTTACTTCTTAAAATGTATTCTCTCTCTCTCTCTCTCTCTCTCTCTCGCCAGTACTGGGCTTCGACTCAGAGCCTGTGCACTGTCCCTGAGCTTGTTTTTGCTCAAGGCTAGCATTCTACCATTTGAGCCACAGCACCACTTCTGGCTTTTTCTGTTTATGTGGTACTGAGGAATCTAACCCAAGGCTTCAAGCACTCTAGGAAAGCACTCTGCCACTGAGCCACATTCTCAGCCCTTCTCTATTTTTTAAGTTGTGGGTTTCAATTCAGTAAATCTTTATAAATGCAATATTTCTTGATCCAGTATATCTTGTTACCCTTCTATTTTTCTCCCCCATCTTTTCCAGCTCCATACAACACACTCTCTCCAGTTATGTGATTCTATTTTCACAATATATACATTGAATATAATTACTAAATTGGCCATCTTTCCTCTCGTTCGTCTGCCAAGAGCTTATTTTTAATTTCTGTATTGATGGATCCTGTGTTGTGAATCTGGTCCATGGCCCCACTTAGAGCAGCACTGGTTCAGCCTTAGGTATGTCCACAGCCACTTGCCAGTGTGATTGCAGGGGACAGACAATCCATCATGAAACTCTGTAGACAGGCCAGTTTAAGGCAGAGGTGTAGCCTTCTGTCAGAATTCGGTATTTTAGACTTTGAGGACCACATACAATCTGTCTCCCAGTTGCTCAACACTCATCGTGTGGGGCAAGAGCAGCTATACTCAGGTTTCTCAACTACTTTTCTCAACTAAGTTTGAAACGAGATAATCTTTTGATCTGGTGACAGTCTTTGAGCAATGGAAGGTGCCAGTAGCACTTCTCACCTCAATCATGAGAATCAAGAATGTTTCCAGACATTGCATTATGACACCTGGGGGTGGCAGGAGGCAAACAAAACCACCTCCAGTGAAAATCATTATGCTGTAGGCAATACTTGAGTGAATGCTCATTCATCCATTATGTGTTCCACTGAAACTTTATATATATGTACATATATACATATCTGTGTGTATATGTATGTATGTCTTTGAGCAGCAAGATGCTAGATTTGACTCACCTACTACAGTTTATAGATGGGCAGAAGGAAAACTAAAAGAGCCTATTCAACAGAATTTAAGGCCTTTTGTTTTTGAAGCCTACAAGGAGGCTCTGTAAGTGACTTACCAACCGAAGCCCTCGTTTGTAGCACCTTTGTTTACCTTAGTCTTTTTGAGCCTTACTATTTACCCAGAGGCATTAGACATAAAGTCACAAAGCCAGAAAACAGGAAAATGACAAATTGCATAAGCTCTACACAAACCCTAAGAAAACCTCCAAGACAGGGAGCATGGAGGCTGGATTACGTGAGGTGGCTTAGAGAAGACTTCCTCCAGGAAGGAAGTGACTCTGAAGCAGGTCTCAGAGGATGTGATGATTCGTGGCTGATGGTAAGAAGGTAGGAGAACATTCCACCTCAAGAACTTGGAGTTCTTAGTTTCAGAAAGTTAGGAGGGAAGTGAAATGTCAATAGCAAGGGAAGGGAGCTATTGTCCCTGGTGAAAGCTGTGTGATTGTCACATGCATGTGCTTCCTCTGAGAGAAGAATTAGCGGCACTTATTTTCTAAGAACAGGATGTTTGTTTTCTAACTTGAGGCTCAGGAGACTTTTTTTTTTTTTCATTTTAATCTTCTGACCTCTACTATAAGCTGAAATTCCATTTGAGATTCTTTTTGACAATAGCAGAATGACTGAGAATTCATAGTGAGTTATTAGAGTTGGAGGCTCAAGTGTCTGGGACCTCTCTTTTATTCACTATTAGCGTCTGACAAAGCCGAGTTGGCATCTCTGCCTGTCATTGCTACTGAAATCTCAGTGCTATAAGATGTTAGGTAGTGTCGGGTGCTGGTGGCTCACGCCTGTAATCCTAGCTACTCAGGAGGCTGAGATCTGAGGATCGAGGTTCAAAGCCAGCCCGGGCAGGAGAGACCCTGAGACTTCTATCTCCAATAAACCACCAGAAAACCGGAAGTGGCACTGTAGCTCAAGTGGTAGAGCACTCGCCTTGAGCTGAAGAGCTGAGGGACAGCGCCCAGGCCCAGAGTTCAAGCCCCATGACCGACAAAAAAAAAAAAAAAAGATGTTAGGTAGTCTTGGTTTGCAGTTCTTATGTGATCAGGTTGACAGTAAAGCTGTGGCTAGAACTCTAATTGCTCCATCTTTGATTGACCTGAGATAAAAGCTTAAGCTGAGATTATGTCCTATGAGATTACAGTCCAGGTATTATGTGCGGTGATAACTTGTTTGGCTATCTTAGAAAGCACTTAGATATTAGCCATTACTTTTCACATGTGTCCTGTATCATGATGCAAATTCTAATAGGTTAATGGATGTAACATCTCTGAACTTGAAGTTAAGCTGCATGCCTTATGTTGTGAGAGGAAGAAAGATAAATGTGCCCATTCATGCCTACAGAAATACTGCTTAGAGAGTATATTCGTTCATTCATTCATTCATTCATTCATCAAATGTGTGCATATAGGCAAGAATACAGTTCATACAAGGGAATCTGCCATGGAACTGGTGAAGAATGGAGTGGCCACTGCTAGACAGTACAAATACATACAGTGTTGGTTTGATGCAGGAACTGTGTATTCAGCCCATTCAAGGAGTAGTGGTGATTGCAGAGTGCTTTACCAGGATGGAAGGATAGAATGGAAATCCCTATCTTTGTCTCTTCATCCCACTGGGGAAATGGAGTATTCAGAATATCTAAATTTGAGGATGTGTCTGTCATAATGCAAAGGACTAAGAACATGGCCCTCAAAGTTCACATGGAATAAGAGTCCCTAATCTGGATTTGTGGGTACCTGTCAACTTACTTTGGATCATTTGAGATATATATATCCATTCTTCTGTTTTGGGGCATCCTGGTTTACCCTGTAGCTTAGCTGTGGTGAACAGGGTTGAAATAAACATGCCTAGCTCATGTTTTTGGTAAAACAGTTAACTGACCAGGCTATGTACATTTGCAAGATGAAGCTAAGTTTGATCATTCTACTATTACCACAGTTGGGGTTTTATATTGGAATAATTGCTGACTGAAATGTTAGTAGTTCTTCTTGTGAGCAACTAAGCAACTTCTCATGTTCTGTGTTTTTGGAAAGAGTTTAGAATGAATATCATGGCTAAATTTTGCTGGAAGTCAAAATCAATTCCTGTATTGGTATAGTCTCACCCTAAGACAGATACATTAGCTACGGTGTATGTGAACAATTCACAGCCATGGCCTTATTAGATTCCTATCCATCAAAGAGGAGTGCTGCCTGGGTGCTTCTGACCAGCCCTGAGGCTGAGTCCTATGTTAAACCAGTCATGCAGAATGAACCAGGCATGAAAAAACTTGCCTGCACCTGCCTCAGTGTAACTGTCAGGAATCAGTGTCCATGCTGGATCCTCCCCATTAACCTACTTTTATAGAGAAAGGCCCTCATGACCTCTCTAAAACAGCACTGGGACTCAGTGGAATGGGTGTTTTGCCATCCAGTTTTGTTTCTAAAAGATCTTTCAGATAGTATAACTAGGTGCTATCAATGTGAGGAATGAATACAAATGAGTAGTGAGTCTTATATGGAATGTATGGGGCCCAATATAAGCAAGGTTGTAAAAGGAAAGTAAATACAAGCTGCAGCTGAGTCATAAATGAGAAGTCCACTTACAAGTAATTGAAGGTGAGGAGGTGTATTAGACTTTCTGAGTAAGTCCATAAAATACAACCTACTCAGTCTGGTAAAGATTTGTACAGTGCAGCTCAGCTGCACTAGCTGTCTTGTAGCATATAGTTCTGCTATCAGTTTAGAGGATATGAGGAGAGGATAAGAATCTAAAAATAGAAAAAGCATCATAACTTCTCAAATGAGTGGAGTGGAACAGACTAGAAATATGAAAGGCATGCTCTTCAGGATGTTTTTGACTGAGTGTTCTCTGGTTACATTGAATTCTGCCTTAGATTTTCATTTAAGTTCAGTATTGGATTTCTAACAACTACCATTTCTTTCACCTAGAATTTTAAAGTGCTTTTTTGTCTATCTTAGACAAGCCCTCTCACAGAGTTTACAAATCATTAACAAGATTTCATACACTGAAGTAGTAACTTCAGCTTTCAGATACCAGAGGTTGGCTATTCATCTCTATATTAGTCAAAACAGCTGAATTTGAACAGAAAGCCTTTTTAAAAGATGTTCTATAAAGGCAAACACCTTTATAGTCTATGGGAATATAAACATATAATATTTATATGGGAATGTGATAAGGGACCATAAAGAATTAGCAGTGATAGTGTTTCTGCACGAGAGGTTAACACCATTGTTTCAGGTACATTAGGGAAGCTCTTCCCCATGAAGCCCTGCCC
This sequence comes from Dipodomys ordii, assembly GCF_000151885.1. NCBI lineage: Eukaryota > Metazoa > Chordata > Mammalia > Rodentia > Heteromyidae > Dipodomys > Dipodomys ordii. The sequence goes on along the minus strand of NW_012267253.1, from coordinate 93,300 downwards.
ACATCCTCATTTTCATGACCTGTTTGCTGCCCCATACCACTTCCCTGGCAGTCCATTCCATTTTTCAAGAAATCTGTGTTGCTCTTTGGAGAAGCCTGAATCTGTTTGCCCTAGGGCTTTCTAGAACAAGCTAATCCCTTTTCCCAGAGAATTAAATGAATCCCTCAGATCCCTAAAGATTAGTTTTCCCTCTCTGTTTTCTTTAAGCTGTTGTAGTATTTTTCAGCTTCTTACTGAACAAGTTCAGTTATCCTCCTTAGAACATGTGGGAACATGTTCTTGGTAGCCTTTATCCTTTCTGAAGTGTGAAACCCAGCCACCAATATAGTTTTCTGGGGACTGAGTTCAGTGGACTACTTTCTTCTAGTTGATAGAAGAGGGAAATACTCCAGAAATGATTGGGGTTTGGGATGTGGTGGAAAGAGGCATCATCCTTCCTTAGGACTGTTGGTTCAGACAGGAAAGAATAACTTAATGTTTTTCCTGGCTGAGTGCTAGGAGGAAGGACGCATGGCTACACTGCTGGGACAGAGGATGACATGATCACTAGTTGGGATACCCTTCAAGGATGTGATAACCAAGCCAGAAAGGGGGAGGAGGAGGCAGGCTCACTTCCTGTAAGCAGAAAGGAAAGGACCTCAGGTCCCTCGGGACTGATGTGGGCACCCTGTCTCCCCACTGTCTCCCCACCTGCCATTTTCACACGTGTGTTTTAAATTAACATTGCAGGCTATTTTGCAGGATGCAGGGAATTTTTTGTTCCCATTCCACAAAGAATCTAAAAACAATTAGTAGACAAACCAAGCATTCCTTTCTTAAAATAAATGGATTTTTAAACCTTACCTTTTATTCTTTTTAGAACCCCGTGAGTTGCTAGTACAGTCAACTCTGAGTCATTCAAGAACTGCTTTTTTTTCCCCCGCCCCTTGCTTTTCCTCACTTTTTGGCTGTTGCTCTGTTTGGATATTTTCAGCATTATTTTGTTTGTCAAAGGGATGATAAAGAAATGAAGCCAATCAGGCCTGGTGGCTGTTAACTCCCAATACTTAGGAGGCTAAGGCAGGAAGAGCATGAGTTCATGGCCAATCTGGGATGCATAGCAAGATCTCATCTCAAAAAAAAAAAAGAAACAAAGGACTACTTCAGGTTTTTTTCTTAATATTGCTGTGATCATTTTTCATTGTTTTCACTGTCATTTATATTCAAGGCAATCAATAATGAGAATTGGTTAGCCTGGTGCAGGAATGAAAACCTAGCCATCTGCCATTCTTACCCAAAGTGTGGCCTTACCTTCCTTTGAGGTCCTCTGTTTTATGTCTTGACACACTTAGATTTCTCACAGATACTTGTAATGTCATGTCCATCTACAGCTGGTTACTATGTGCTAGACTGCCCCTCCCATCTGAAGAGAGGATGCTAGCGGGCTGGACCCCTTTCTTTGGCAAATCTTACTCTCCAGAGACTAAAACTAGAATGTTTGTTTTCCAAGGAATGTGATTTCCTAGATTTCTATTATTTTATATGTCATCTAATAGGGGAAGGGAAATAAACCATAATTCATGAGCTGAGAGAAAGGGATGCACCGTCATGGAGAGTTCAGATTTCAGGGATAGGGAAGGGTTTTTTGAGGAAGGTCCATGCATCGGAACCATTTTCCCATATGTCTTTTAAGATATCAGGAAGATATTAGGAGTGACAACTAACTAAGGAAAGTTGTGACAGAGGAAGTAAGATACAGACCAAGTAAGGAGCCTTTGACTGAAAAAAGGGTAAAGACAGAAAAGCCAGGGACTGAGTGTGACTGGCCATTGACTAAATGGCTAGATGCCCCAGACTTCATGCTGGTGTGAGTCTTGACTGATACACAGAGCTGTCAAGTCCCTTTATTTGGCTCAGGAAGGACAAGAGAGGGCTCGTTCTCCCACTGCTAGTCTAATCATTCACTTCTGGCCAATTGGCTATCTTCTGGCCTTGCCGTCTAGCTCTGATTCATCCACTACTCTGTCTACTGCTACAGTCCTCAGCGGCACAAGTTGCCATTTCTTAAAATAAGGAAGAGGGACAGGACTTCATGTCCAGGCATTCAGAAACATTCCATCAAAATCTTGTCCATCAGTGTCACCCCTCCCAAGTGAGAAGCTGTGCCTTGAGCCTGGGCAACTCCATTGGTGTGCACACTGATGAGGGTGCCCAGCCTGTGCTCTAGGCCTCTTGGCCTGTTCTCATTGCCCATCTGACTGAAAACATTTTTATTCTAAGATCTTTCCTATCCTTCAAAGTACAAACTGATGCAGCCTCTTTGATGATCTTTCCCTTACCATGCTGTGGTAAAAGGACCTTGTAAATCTGAGGTCATCATCCAGATGTGGCTTTGAAAAGAATACCTTTTCCATAGAAATGTTTGTGTGATGGTTAGCAATTCCCAGATCCCACAGACTTTGCAGGGTCTAAACAACATGAAATCAGCTTTTCAAGAATATGTGGTGTGAGCCCTGTGCAGTTATCGGTTATGTTTTAATATTTTTATATAGCCAGATAATTACATGTTAAAAATCCAAAATCACTAAAGGAGATATGGAGAAAGTTCCTTTCTCATTCTTGCCTGTCCTCTTCATTCACTCCCCCTTTTTGAAGGCAAATACCATTATTAACTTCTTGTGTGTGCTCCCAGAAATACTTTATGGATGTAAGCCAATGCAAATAGATTCACATACTTTTGTATCTTTTATTCCCTTTGGATATGTGTGTGTGTGTGTGTGTATACATATATATAAGTATATATATATATATATGTGTGTGTATACATATATATATATATATATATATACTTTCCATATGATGATATTGAACACTACATTTTCCTCTAGCTATAAATAGCATTCATTTGGATGGTATGTCTTAATTCATTTAACCAGTCCTCTGTATATGGACATTTGGGTTGTACCTAGCTCTGGGTTCTGCTTGTTTAGACACCTGAATAATGTTTCCTGGTCCCTCAATGTGGTGTGAAATCAAGTCCAAGAACATGGTCTATAGGTGAGAAGATACTGTCTAGCTGCCTTCCATTGAGGTTGACTTACTCATGTTCCCACAGCCAGTGTGCCCAGAGCCTGTTCCCCATCCTCCTCAGCCCAGCACACAGGCTCTGAAGTGTACTCACGTCATAATTTGAGAAATGACTGGATTCCCAGGGAGTATACTCCCTAAACACGTGGCATGATCTCAGATAACATAACATGAGGTCTTGGTAGATGATTCAACCCCTGTGCTTCAGTAGTGTCTCATTTGTAAGATGGGTACATTAACATATTAGCAGCCCCACAAGTTCTTGTGAGTGAATGAGTACATATGGGAAGTTAGAACAATGATGGCACAAAGAAAAGCCAATGCTTACTCCCAAGATTATATGTGTATGTATGTCTATACATGTGTGTATGTGTGTGTGTGTGTGTGTGTGTGTGTGTAAATGCCCACTCCTTATCTGTAGAGAAGCCACCCACCCTGTCAGGTGTCTGCATAAGCAACGGCAGAGGTGAAGTTGAAAGAACAAGGGGAAATGGTCTTGAAAGGACAAAACCCATGGAAGCTTTGTAGATATGCCCTGGCTGCTGAGCTAGAAGAAGAAGGTAATGGGTACAAGAACCTTGGTGTACTGGACATTAGCTCACCTCCCTGGGATCAACAGAATCCATGAGCTGGGAGAGGACAGATGACACAGAGAGTCCTGGTCAAACCTGCTAGGCGCCTCCCACCATCACACAAGCCGAGGTGGCTTGTGTGATGAGGTATCTGAGGTATCTGAGGTTGTAAGACTAGCCCTTTGCCCCGAATTTCCTTTCTTTTCTTCTTTTAAACTTCCAGTGCACTTGGGGAGCTTTTAGGACTAGAATATAGTAGACACCTCTAAACTTTTAAGCAGTAATAGTTTGTATGTCCTATAACATATCTGGCTCTTTGTCCCCCTTCCCCTTTTTCCTTTTACATTTAGTCTTATTATTTCCAACCTTTGTCCCTTTGCCACTGACATAAAATCTACCTTTCCCCAGGCTGGAGGCCTCGGGGCTCACTCGTGTCTAGAGATTGGGGGAGAAGCATCTTTCTTCCTCCTCCTTCTTCTCACCACCCCAGATCTTTATTTGGTTACAGAGTAGATGTAAGTGACCCAGGCAGAGTGGCAAAGAACTACCCTCTGGCTGCCTCTTCTTGGGAGGTTGGAAAGAATAATATGGACCAAGTTGTGCTGGATCCTGGCCTTACATCACCCCGCTTCACCAGCTGACCCCAGGCAACCCTGACTTGTAGTATCTTTCCATGGCAGCTGCCATCCTTGCCTTGTGTGCCAAGGCCTCTGCTTCATGGGCAGCCGTTCCTCAGGGCTGCCTACCACCTCCTATGGTCTCCTCAGCCCAGCAGGCTGTCAGCTGTCTTGTGGCCAACGAGGCTGGAGAGTAGTGCTGGGTTGCTTGGCACTTAAGGGAAGGAACTGCTGATATTTTAGCAAGAAACCCGGGAGTGCTTTTGTTTCTTGTGTGGGCAGGTCCAGGGCCTTGACCTCAGGGCCTGGGCTCGGTCCCTGAATTTGTTTTTGCTTAAGACTAGTGCTCTAGTTGAGCCACAGCTACACTTCCTCCTTTTGAGTGGTTAATCTGGAGATGAGAGACGCCTTGACTTTTCTGCTCAAGCTGGCTTTGAACCTTGATCCTCAGAACTCAGCCCCTTGTGAAGCTAGGATTGCAGGCATGAGCTGCCCGACCTACTAGTTTCAACTTTTGTTACTAGGATAAGATCCAAATAAGAGCTAAAATTACGACTATGAAGACCCACAACCCCGTTGCATTTGGCAGCTCCCTGGTTAGCCTGTTCTGAAGAGTAAAATTGCTACATGGACCCCTCTCCACATCTGAAGCCACAGTGGGTATCTTCCATTTATCCTTGCTTCCCTTCTTAGGCTTGCCTGGCTAGACAACATGCATGTCCACACACTGAGACGCTGCTGTTACCTTTGCCAGTGGGTGTTGGAGCACAATCCTTGTCACCTGCCACTGATAAGTATATTTAAAACTCTTGGTGAAAGGAAAGAAATATGGGGAAGATGCAGATGGCCTCCAGCTGCTACAAAACAAATGTAGCAAGCCACTATCTTACCCAGCCCTTGTAATACTGTTGTCAGACTGTGTGGCCAGAGACACAGAAGAGGGAGATTGCAGTGAAGAGGAGGAATAGTTTGGCTTGTGCATGTCATCTGATGCAACTGAAGACCTGGAGGATTATTTTCAAGAGAAAGAGCGTGTGGCATCTCTGGAGCTTTCTTCTAGCTGTTCTTCATTGCTAATCTTATAGTGGTTGTAGGGGGAATGGGTTTTCTGTGCTGCTAAAAAACTTAATGGCTTGCATCAACACCTATTGATTATCTCATCATTTTTGTGAGTCAAAAACTGAGCATGACTGAGAGTCAGGGTCTCTCTGTGTTGGGATTAAGGTGTCTCACTGGAGGCTCAACCGGGGCAAGTTCACTACCAAACTCCCTAGCATCCTTAGCAGAAGTCATAGTCATAGCCTTTCTCATAGTATGACAACTTACATCCTCAAAAATGGCAAGAGGAATGAATGGTCTGACTGTCTGTCTGTCTCCTGTCTGTCCCTCTGCTGCTCCCTTTCCCTCTCTCCTCTCTGTTTTTTGGGATAAGGCCTCTATGTGTAACCCATACTGGCCTCAAACTCATTGTCTTCCTATCTCAGCTCCTTGATTACTGAGATTACAGGTATGTGATGGTGTTAGCACACCTCCTACCCGCATTGGCTCAGATAGTGTCTTCTGTTACATAACCTACATGAGGCATGACATACCTTTGTACAGAAGCAAGTCCCAAGTTCTACCCACAAAGGCAGTAAACCGGCAAGAGGCAGATGCTAGAGCTACCTTAGAATCACACCTACCACAAGCAGAGGCTACAAGCCTGACCAATAATGTTTTGAAATATTGCTAAATGAGAGCCCCACTGTGTTATATCTGTTTTTGTGAGTGATTTTTAAAATTTCTTTGTTTGGCCCTACTGAGGTTTGAACTCAGGGCCTAGTGCTTCTAAATAGGGGCTCTACCATTTGAGCCACACCTCTCCACACCTATTATATCCTGTCTGATCATCATGTTTTGTCTTTGGAATGAAGCAATTTTGTAGTTTTCTTTCCATCTCAAAATACCTCAAACCCTGAAATTCTCACCATGCTACAATTTGATTCCAACATTTAATTTTAATAAGGTTGCATTAATCTTGTTTTAGCTCAGGGGAAAACAAAAGGTTTTTTTATAAAGCACCAAGAAAAAGAGGGACTTAAAATCCTTAAGAACTTGTGAAACATGACCATAGACACAGTTTTCAGAACATGTCTAAGATTCTTGTCCTCTCCTATTCACTGCTCACAACATCTTGTTTTTAAAAGGTATTTTGTTCTTTTGCTTTGGTGTGAACACCAGCAAGACTAATACTGTTTTGTTACTGAGTTCTTTATATAAATAAGATCAATGCATTTAATCAAATAGTCTTAGAAAGGAACTGGAAATACCATTTAGTAAGTGATGAGTATCCAAACCAAGCCTTAATGGAAAGCATCCTTGAAGATCTGAGAACAGGTGAAGAGTCAAGAGGCTTAAAAAAAAAATCACTGTTTTTTTTAATAATGCTTATCTGAGAAGGAACAGGATAAAAGTGGGCTTTATGCAGGTCTGAACCTGCCATGATTTACAGCCTTTTGTGAAATAGGCAAGCCTGAGTAGTGCAGAAGGATGGGAAGATCATAACTTCTTTGTTTTTTTCCTCCAGGTCTCCTGGTGTTGTGGAAGGAAGCAGATGATGTAACCAGCCTCCAGGAAGCCCAAGGTTGCCAGAAGCTCAGCAAGGTCTCGTAGACCCCTGTCATTTCAAAGCCACTTCTGCAGCCACTTGATAAAAATGGTATGACAGTTCCTAGCAAAAAGAGCTTTCCAGAAACGTGTTATTACCAGTGAAGAAAGTAGCCCTTTTCCCCTTTTGTGAAAGAGACATTCGCAACTTCCAAAATGCCAGCCAAGACCCCAATATACCTAAAAGCTGCCAACAACAAGAAGGGAAAGAAATTTAAACTGAGGGACATTTTGTCTCCTGATATGATTAGTCCTCCCCTGGGAGACTTCCGCCATACCATCCACATCGGCAAAGAGGGCCAACATGATGTCTTCGGAGACATTTCCTTCCTGCAAGGGAACTATGAGCTTCTGCCTGGGAACCAGGAGAAGGCGCACTCGGGCCAGTTCCCTGGGCACAGCGAGTTCTTCCGGGCCAATAGCACATCAGACTCTATGTTCACAGAAACGCCCTCCCCTGTGCTCAAAAACGCCATCTCCCTCCCAACCATCGGAGGGTCTCAAGCTCTCATGTTGCCACTGTTGTCACCAGTAACATTTAATTCCAAACAGGAATCCTTTGGGCGGCCCAAGCTGCCCAGGCTCATCTGTGAGCCTGTCCTGGAGGAAAAAGCTCAGGAGAAGAGCAGTTTGCTGGAGAATGGGACAGTCCACCAAGGAGATGCCTCCTGGGCCTCCAGTGGTTCAGCATCCCAGTCCAGCCAGGGCAGAGACAGCCATTCCTCCAGCCTGTCGGAACAGTACTCCGACTGGCCAGCCGAAGACATGTTTGAGCATCCTGCCCCCTGCGAGCTCATCAAGGAAAAGACTAAGTCTGAGGAGTCCCTCTCTGACCTGACAGGTTCCCTTCTCTCCTTACAGCTGGATCTTGGGCCCTCATTTTTAGATGAAGTGTTGAATGTCATGGATAAAAATAAGTAACAGCTCTTTTCCTTCAGAGTAAAAAGGTACCAAAATAAACAACACCCCTCCCCCCACACACATTCAACTAACCACAGTTGAAGAGAAAAACTTCCCTGGCTATTTTCTTTTGGTTTTGGTTTTTCTTCTTGCAATTAATTATGTGATACATTTTCTTAAAACAATGTTCCTGTTCCTATAAGATATTTTTTTACCTATCATGCCCTATTTGCAAAAACAAGTTAGAAAGCAGCAACACGGAAAACCTGGGCTGGCACTAAGAGGAAATGAGTCAGAGCACATTTTCCGCAGGCATTGCCGATCAGCTCGCAGTTTTGGTGTTTTCTTTTTCCTTGTTGTTTATTTGTAGACATGTAAGAAATCTGGCTTGGCCAGGAATTGGCTCTGGCTATGAAAAGGCTGAGAGAAATTCCCCGAGGGGCTTCACCATTCTCCAGCATTTTCTGAACAAGAGGAAATCAAAATGCATTTAACACCTACGCCTTTTTTTCTAGACTCTTTTGTACAGTATATTGTTTGGGTTCACCGTGGGCAAATTCTCACAAGTGTTTAAACTTTCTGTGTTTTCACATTTGAACAATTTAATGGGATTTGGGGATTTTTTTCTTGTAGTTCTTATATATTCCTGTATATTGTACCTATATTGCAAACTTTTGACTGTCAGCTACATGTTGGTTAAGACACAAGCAAGGTATTACTGTAACTAAGTTATTTTTAAAGTTAAAATATATTTTTATGTGCCTTTGGCTTTTTATTGCAGAGTCTACATTTTATAGATAATACATCAAATGTCATTTGACTTGTTTCCATGGGGCTCCACTGTAAGCTGTGTATATGTGTATTTTGAAAAGCATATTTGTTATCAGCTTTATTTTTTGTTCCTTCATCATGTGTTAGCATACTTTTAACAGCAGCCAATAATGGACTGTAAGATATAAAGGCACAGGTTTGCTTTTGATGCTTTTGCAGAGACTGTGACCTATACCATGTAATGTTATTTGGAAATATGGGTATTTTAGTACAGTACATACTTGGATTTCCTAGGTACTTCATACCACACAATAAAAGTAAATGTTAAAATAAACTTGCTTGTTTATAGTAATAAACAAGGACATGGAGAATATTTTAAGTCTAGCTAGAAAAATTGCTTCTCTAAAGTGGCCTAAAACCTTTCAAGTAAGGTCAGAGATGATTCTCATCATCTACTCTGGAACTTTTACTTCTTTTAGTTTTGAGATTCTTGAAACTGAGGTCCTAGACTTTAGGAGAAATTAATATGGGACGTCAGGATTTAAAAATAATATATCAACTTCCTAGTGCTTGTTTCTGTGCATGTTTCCAGTACAGAAACCCTGGTTCAGACTCATACAACAAAGGTTTTGCCCCTAATCAGTTACCATATAAACAAGATTAAGGAGCTACAGAGCCCAGTTAAGAGCCCTTTCCCTACCCCAAGGAGTCCAAGATGTGTTAAGGGTGTTGGTTAAGGAAACAGGAAAAGAAATGTGTGCACATTGATTCCTGTCTTTTTTTGCAAGCACAACCTGCAACCACCAGAGAAAACACTTATACACAATGCCTGCCTACTCTTTCTCAGGCACTTAATTTCTCTTTGAGCTGTATTCCTGAAATGCCACCCTCTACAGTCCCTGCCTTACCCTTCCAAACACACACCACTTCTGTGCTTCTTGCCCTGGGTTTACTCTTCTATCACCTGAGTCTGTAAAGGAAACCTTGAACCCAAAATGCACTTAGTATGATCAGCTGCAATAGGAAACTGGTTCCCTTAGTGTGGAGTGCTATCCGTCAGCCTGGTCTTCTCCCTGAGACTCTCCAGTGTTCCTTTTCTAGTGGATCATAACCCTTCTCAGTTCCAGAGACTTCCCAGCCCCTTCTAAATTAATGCGGCTGAGTCTCATGAGCTCATAATTTATAGTCAGAGTTGGATTCTTTCAATACTTACTTTATCTAATAACTATTGATCAGATTCAGCCTCTTATTGTACTCCTGTGTGTTGCATAACCTCAAGGGGAAAAGACTGAGTTATTAGGAGAGAGGAGGTACATGTCTGTATATTCTCTGCTGCCTCTCTGGGGATTATGGAGGATAGCCATGCTGTTTGTTTGATAGCATGTAAGTGATCAGGCATCATGAATGTTGTTGAGCTATTTTACTTTCTTTTCTCCAAGGCCTTTCCCATATAGTCTCTCTGTCTGTCTGTAAATGTAATTGACTTAGAACAAACAAGCCCCTGTTAGAAAGAGGAAAAACAGCCACTTCCAGCTTATAAATGACTTTTATTGAGTCAGTTCTCTTGTGTGGGTCTTCTGATGCCTGGTCCCTTCTCTGAGAGCAGGTGCACAACTGGTGATAATTTTTTTTCTTGCAAAGAGGCACTTTAGACTCACACCTGCTGGGAGCTGAATTGACGCTCCTCTAAAGTCCTGAACATGTTCCACTTAGAGCCTAATTTGTCTGCCCTTGTTGAAAGATAAGAAAACCTAAGATTCATTTTATTTGCAAACTGAAAGAATGGTAAGCCATCTATGATCCAACAAGGTGGAAAGGTATGTAGTTTGCATAAATAAAATCTCTTATTGTGAAGATGGAAAAGATTCTTGGCGAGTAAAAATTTTCCTGGGCAGCAAGGCCTAACCAATGACAAACCTTATTGTTTCACTCTAAAATTACTGGCTTAAAAAAGATAAAGAGATCAGAGTACTTAGCTTTTCACACTACATAAAATCATTTCTTATCACAGTATCAGTGAGCCAACATCACCATCAAGCCTACAAAAGACCAAATTGAACAGAAAAGAGAACCCAATTTCCAGAATACAAGTCCTTTTATGCCACTGCCTGCTACCACTTTTTTTTCTGAAGGCTCCTTGCAAATACTTGAAGTTATAATCTGTGAATCAACCTGATATTTTATAGATTAGAAGAAAGAGAAGTATACATTAAGGTGATGCTTCTAATCTTATTCCCAAGATAGAGCCTGGTAAAATCATTTCACTATGAAATATATAAACAGGAAGACAAGTCAACAGGGTGATCTTTCTCCAATAAGAGTTTCTCATTTGAAAATTTGACAGCAATCTAGTCCCAGATAAAATTCTCAGGTTTTAGAAGTACATCTCCAGATTATGAATAATTGATTCATTTTTAAAAGCCAGGGTCTTTGCTGTTTCCCCACCCAAACCCTTGGGCAGAACCAGTAAAGGAAGACAAATTTCCAAATGCTACATCACGTGATAAGCCATCATTGGTTCCCCTGAGTAGCCTTCAGGTTTATTTGACTATATGAGATTCAAGAAAGCTGTAATACTCAAAAATAGTCATGCATACTAATTTAATTGGTCCTGGGTAAGCAACTCATTTGTTTTTTTAAGTGTCCTGATAGATCTGTTAACCTTTTTGTTCCATCTGACTCTACCCAGAATATCACATTTTATTCTGATGGAATACTTTTTCACCCATTAGGCTTCCCATCTGACAGAGTTTCTTTTTTGCCTTATTCTTAGAACAACTAGGTCTCAATATTACTTGCTTGAGTTGTCAGGAAGTCATTATTCTGTGGTAAAATGCTACAGAGAATGTCATGTGGAGGAATGGTAAGTATGCTGATTATACTAAGTGATGCCTAACAATGAAATCTGTTTTACAGCTACTGTGATGCATTTAATTATCTTCTATTTTTATTTTAAAATTTTTTGATAGTGATGTCAGTTCCACTGGCTTCCAAGGGAATTCAGTAATCTCCATCCTTTGAAGGTCTGCCAAACTTCCCCCATGGAAAGCAGATTGACATGGGAAAGAGATAGAAAACATCTGCCCAAGTCAAAGGCATCATGCAGAACATAGTTGATATTCCATAGACTCATCATTTAGGCAGAGCTGTGCACCATATTCCAAAATTAACAAAGCTGAGTAAGTGAATTAGGTGTTAAACTCACCATAAAATCATTATTGGAGTACATCAAATCATGTGCATGATTCATGGATGAAAGAATTGTTAAGGGAAAAGAACTCTGAATACTGAAGGAGATGCCAGGGGAGGTTCATGGAAGAGAAATGCCCCAAGGAGACCTCAAGATGGGTGAAATCTAAGGAGAAGGGTCATTCTTAGGAAGAACATTATAAACAAGCAAAGCCCAAGTATATACTTCCTATATTCCCAGCCTCATCATATTTCTTTTAAAACCAAGCACAAAGACTGGATTGTTTTGTTTTGTCTACACTAGGGTTTGAACTCAGGGCCTTGTGCTTGCTGGCTAAGGAGGAACTTTACCACTGGAACCATGCCCTCAAGTTCAAGGACTGGATCTTAAAATGCCTATTTCCAGGCTTGAAAGATTGGACCCACTCCTGAGGCCCACTCCAGTGGCAAAAGACATGCCTTAGGATCAGATTGCTGGATGAGTAACTCCCAGGGTTAACTATTTATACAAAAGTATCCACTATCTTGAGGAAACTCAGGCCCAGTCAGTAGCGCCTGTTCCAAGACCTGACAGGCCAGAGTAGGGACTCACAGGAGTGAGGCTGTCAGGAGGTGTTCAGAGATGTCATAAATAAGGAGGGAAAAGCAGGCACTAAGTAAAAAGCAGCACCAGATGAAACTACCTCTTACTGCCCTTGGACTTGAGCAGCATTGGGGCAGTGGCCTCACCAAAAGTGTCTGCAGGGTCTTCTTCACACAGCTCTCGGGCATCTTTCCCCAGGCTGACTGCATATCCACAGTACTGAGAAGGAAAGCCCCCAGCAAACAGAAAAGAGAGTATAAATCTCCCTGAAGCATCTTGGCAAAGAATTCTTTTTTTTCCAACCACATTTGCAGAACCTGAGACTGCAAGAGGTTCTAGCTTACGTAGTAGGAAAACCAACCCAAGTAGAAACAAACATCCTCAGAAGTTTTCTCAAATACCTTTAAAAGTCTGGATTTAACCAACAGGTCGAGTTCCCAGGGGTGGTTTCTGGACTGTCCATCCCTCAGGGAACATCCACACTATTCCCAGAGTGAGCTCTTACCCTTTAGGGCACATAAAGAAAATGGTCTAATCTCAGCACAACTTAAGGCCCTAACATTAACAGTACAAATAACCTCATAAAGTAGGTTTTTGGTTTTTTTAAATAATCCTTGCATTACTTTTGCAGTTTGAAAATCTCAACAAAGAAACACTTTGTGCTTCCAAGGAAAATTCTAGCTTTAATACAAGCTGCACACACGCACACAAAATGTGCATCAAAACCCCAAAAGATGTGGTCATCACACTCATGTCCAGCCTTGTTTGTAAGTGAAAGAGGCAAAGCCTGATAAATTCAATCTACTCTAAAACAATTCATCCTCTACCTGGTTTCCTCAGAATTAGAAATCCAGTACTAAACATGGGTTCCTTTGGATGAGAGATCATGTTAGGTATGGAATTTCGGAATAATATTCCAGGAGTAACAATAATTGAGAGCCACCAAGAGTGGGATGTGAACTCACTTATACTTACAATAAGAACACAGGTCCCTAACAACTAAACTAGGACAAAGGAGCAAGAAAGTTGAGGAATGAGTTCACTTAACACACAATTTTTCTTGTGATCAAGAAGGAAAGGAAGAGGGTAAGGGGGAAGAGGGGATTGGAAGTAGAAAAGAGGGGGAGGGGAAGAATGAAAAGAAAAAGGAAAAAACAAAGAGTGAAATCTGCTTTCTAAGAGATTTGCCTGTCACAAATGTGAATTGCAGTTCTCACCAGAGATGATAAAAGTAATTTTGGTTGGTCTCTCTGTTGCTGGAGAAACACAGGAAAGTAGTGCGATTAAATCTAATTTCAAATCAACCACAGTAGATAGTAGGGAAGATTGATACAAACTTCTCAGTGACTGATATGGTTCCTTTCACCCTATGGCCACAGGCTTCAAGGCAAGCCTCTGATACCAAATGTTGGTGTTTCTAAATTGCTATCTGATCATCCTTCTGCCTTTCTGCTCTTTAGCAGCACAGATTGTGGTTTTATGATAACTTGTTTATTCTTTTTCTGCATCTGAAGACAAGCCATTACCTACAGAAACTATGAATCTTGTAAAAGCCTGAAACATTAAAAAATTACATATTGAAATTTTTAGTTAGCAGTCATGTACAGACATACCTTTGTAAAGAAAGCAGGGGCGTTGTAAAAGTGAGAGAAGAAAACGGGTAATTATCTTCTAACCTGTACTCCCATGGCATAAAAATGAGTTGGGGCTGGGATTAAACAAGAAGCAAAACATTTACGATGCTCTGGCAGCAGATCTTTTTGCCCTAAATGGCAAGAAGGAAGAGCAATGAATACAATCTTAGATATTAGATTAGCATGCAATAAAGCTCTCCCATCACAGTGTCAGACCACAGCTCCTCTGACCAAATAAAGCACTGTTGTTAGGCCTCACTGAGCAGTAATGCCCCTCTGCTTTTAAAACACAAAATACTGGATTTACTGTTGATTAAAACTGTTCATGTTCAACACGCTGGCTCTAAACTTTATAATGACAATATACATCAGCCATCTTATGTAACTGACTGGAAAACTTAAGTGTGACAATAGGACACAGAAAAGAAGTTGATTTGGTGGTTTAAAAAAAAAAAACAAAAAAAAAAACAAGAAACAAGACCTTCCTACCAAAGCTCAAGCTCCTGGAAACTGCTCTAAACAGAGGTAAACAAAGCATTGAAAGTGAGTGACTTCCTGGAGGAAGTCCCACCCTTCCACCCTACCACGAAGGAGGAATGAATAGGAGAAAGTCTTCTGTCTAGGCATTCTACCCCAGACCATCCTAAGCTTCGTCTCTCCAGGGAGAATCAGCAACTCCCCACCCCCACCCTCCTTATCCTTTCCCCTCAAGCTGTAGGTGATGACCCAGCTATCTGTCATCAGAGTGATTTGGAGGATGTGATCCTGCCTGGACACACCCAGGAAAGACATCTTTGAGGCTCTTGACCTTCCACAAAAGCTCCCTGTGGAAGTTGACTTCACTATGAAAATATCAAATGACATTATGTGTGTCATATACCTGTAATAAGCTGAATAATAGCTCCCAAAGATAAGAGGTTCTCCTTCCTAGGATACATAAACACCACTCTATTTGAAAAGGGGGAGCATGATGAGCTTAGGGTCTTGAGGTGGGAGATCAGCCTGGACTATCCATTGGCCCTCATTGTAATTACAATGGTCTGTCTTCTTTAAGAAGCGAAGCAAAGGGAAACTGGACCCACAGAAAAGCAGGAGACAATGTGAGCACAAAGACAGAGATTGGACTGATGCTTACCCAGGTCAAGGAACACTAACAGCTACTCAAAGATTGATGAGTCTAGGAAGAGAGTTCCCCTAAAGTTTCCAGACAGAGCCATGCCCTGCTAACAGCTTGATTACAGCTTGTGATGTTGATTTCTGATTTCTGACTTTTCTAAAACTATGGGAGAATTTGTTTTAAGCTAATAAGTTGGTAGTGATATGTTAAAGCTACCATCAAAAAATCTAAACAATACTCAAGCACTGTAAAGACTACAAAAAAAAAGAGAATATTGAGAGTAGAGAATGTTATGGACTAAATCATGGTCTCTTAAATTCATATAATGAAGCCCTAATTTCAGAGGTGACTGTACTTGGAGCCAAGACTCAAAAGGGGTAAGGGAAGTTGAATAAGCTCATCAAAGTAGGAGGGTCCTCATAAGGAGAAAGAAAAGCCATGAGGGGTGTTACAGAGGACACAATAAGAAGGCAGCCACCTGCAAGTCTAGGAGATAGACTCTTAAGAGAAATCAGCCCTGCTGGCCCCTTGACGCCCATCCTCCAGAATTGTAAGAAAATTAATTTCTGTTATTTAAGCCCATCCAATCTGCTGTATTTTGCTATGGCTTCCCTACCAACTAATATGGAGCTTTAAAAAAAAAACAAACTTTAAATTGGCTGGTTCTTTAAGGAGATAAGGCCAAGAGAACCTTCTCTCTCCACCCCTGACCTCACTCTCCATAGTAAGAAAAGGAATTGCACTGATTTAGAGGTGCTTTTACTATCAGCAAAGAAGGGGAGACTATTCCAGGCAGGAGCAAAGGCTAAGGCTAAGCTGGCACCCCCAATGGCTGTTGCCAGGTATGGGTGAGCATGGTGAGCAGGTTTAGGGGAGGCGTAGGGGAATAAAAAATTTACAACATATTTGTTTCCAGCTCTAGATAACCTTAGATACAGGCAGAGGCTAGATCCAATCCCTATCACTTAGACAACAGCAAAGAGGAGGGAGAAAGCTCGCAGACGGGTGGGTTGTGGCTGGTCGTTGCTAGGGAGATGGTCTTCTAGTAATTCCGCCTAAGATGCCAGGCCAAGTTAAACAGGCCTTCCCAGACAGCAAAGGGCAACTCAAAGAAGAGGCTACAGGGTCCACTGAGAGCCGACAGTTATGTGAGGCATGTTTCAACGCTGCTCAGAAAGGTGGCTGGCAAAAATCAGCCACTGGGCTGGAATGGAATCCCAGAATGGTATCTTCCCACCTCAGGAAACCCCTACCCCCCCCCCGCCACCCCTAAAGTGATGATATTGCAACAGTACTATAGTCTGGACACAAACGGGCTGGCTAGCCCAGGCTCCACTTAACCCGACTGATACTGAGATTCCATGCTCAGCACCTGTCATACATTGACACCCAATATCTGCCCTCTGGAAGATGATGAAGGCCCCGGGGTGCCTTGACTCACTGTCCCTCTGGTTATATATGACACAAGCTGGAGCTCCTTAGAGGATTCAGAGTCCTGGGTCCTGGGTGTGGCACAGGCAGGTGGAGGAGAAAGGGAAGTCTTCAAGAGGATTGGAAAGTCACAATAAATGGAGGACAGGACTGCTCTGGAGACAGCAGCAGGAGCACAGAAAATCCTTCACTTCTAAGGTGGTCAGGAACCCAGGTCGGAGAAGCTCAGGCATCCTGAAGCCAAGTGATGAGCGGAAATGGATGGACATAGAACAGGTTTCAGTCTGGGAGGAGCAGCACAGGTGACTGTCTATTAGTCTCACTGCCTGAGGACTTCTGTGGAGAGCACTCTCTGAAAACCAAGCCCCACCTATGAGTCACTACCACACCTCTGGAGGGCCATTGACAACCAGTGCTCCATTTCTTCACCTCGCCTTCACTGAAGCCACTGTCCTCTGGAGGCCCCACGACTATGCCACTCAGCCTGTGTTTTGACACAAATCAAATCTGACATTTGACATCCCTAAAGTCACAGCTACTTCCCCTACCAGCTCCTGGCCTCCTCTGTAGCAGGAGACTACAGCACCACAGGTATTGTTTCTCCCCTCGTTCCCTGATGGTCTTCTTTCTCCATCTCTTAGCATGCCACTCTGAATCCTTCCTAGCTATCATTCCCTTTTTTCCCCTTTCACTGCACACCAGCTTAATGACCCAGAATAGTCACCTATATAAAGTCCCAACTGTTAAGCATGTGTCCTTTTCCCCAAGTTGTCCTGGTAGCAGGGAACAGGATAGGATTGGGGGCTTTAGGAGGTGGTCTATCTTCTCTTGGTGAATCAGTAGGTCTTTAATTCACCACCAAGTAAGCATTCACCTGTGGGCCACCTAAAAGTATTCTGGCTCTTTAAAAAAAGATTAGGCAATCTTAATAGCCTGCAAGTCTATGTTAATTGATCTTATCACAGCTCACAATGGAACAGAAACAAACCGTGATCTATCAACAAGCCATAAAGCATTTTTGGTATTTATAGCCTTCTCTCAAAGACCGCCAAAGGAAATACAACAATCCACATTTCTTTCCAAATTTTCTTGGAGAGTGTGAAGGACAAGACTATGACTAAATATAATTTTTAATCAATTATATTACATAATAAATTTGTCCATAATCTCAGGAGAAGTCTTGATTTTAAATCCTCATTTCTACTCACACTGTTTTAGGAGCCTTTGATTTCAATACTATCTACTCTTTTTTAAAAAAATTTTCTAAAATTACCTTCAGGTAGTTGTACAAAGGAGTTTCCATTTAACAAATCAGTTTATGAACACAATATATCTTGATCAATGTCACCCCCATTCTCACCCATCCCTCCTCTACCGCTCTTCTTAATTTTGTAGGATTCCTGACCACTGCTGTCCTCTCTGAAGTTACCATTGTAACCATAATCCTCTCCAGGTCCCCAGAGCTAAGGGACAAAGTTAAAAGTTATATATGACATTCAGAGCCCTTCCACTCCTGTTTCTGGCTTTGTCTCTAGCTTCTTTCACACCACTGGCCCCATCCACTCTGCTTCTACTCAGTTAATGGCTGTGGAACTCCCCAAATTCCTGACTTTTCAAACTATGTGTCTTTGCCTGAGCTTCCTTTTCCCAGCACAATAATACCTCGGTCAGAGATGCCCACCCCCCGAAGCCAGCTGTTCCATTTCTGACCCCATTTCTCTACTCAAGGCCTATTCAGTGGACCTCCCACCATGCCATACATGTCCAAATCTATCTTTCTCATAAGCCCATGTAATAATCCTAATGCCCACTCTGGTACAAGAACTATTGTTGAATGAAGGTAAGGGCAGTAGAATGAATAAAAGTAGAGACTAAACCCCAGCACCAGGGGCTCATACCTGTAATACTAGCTACTCAGGAGGCTGAGATCTGAGCATCACAGTTCAAAACTGGCCAAGGCATTTACCCTAATGCTCACAAACAAGACCATACTAAAGCTACCAGCACAACTATGTTTACTGCAGCATTATTTACCATAGCTAAGATATAGAACCTACCCAGATGCCCCTCAGTAGATGACAGGATCAAGAAAATGTGATATATATACATATACATATATATATATATTATGGCATATTATATATAACTAATGCAATTCTATGCCTCCATTAGAAAAAATGACATCACCCCATTTGTTAGGAAATGGAAAAACTTGGAAAAAATTATATTAAGTGAAGTAAGCCAGGCCCAAAGACACATAGGTCCCATGGTTTCCCTTATTTGCAATAACTAGTATGTCTAGGACAAGCAGAAAAGGTCAAAAGCTATGTAGATATGACCATATAAGATGATGTTAAGCGAATGAACCCCAAGATAGGGACACAAGTGGTTTTTCCTTTCTTGCTATTGTTTCTAATGTATTTATAATGTGCCATGTGATATTTTCTTTGTATGTTCCTCCCCCCATGGTATAACCCCTGTTTTCACTGTATTTGATGTCGGTGCCCTGCATCTTGTATATACACTTCTCTAATTTGAGGAGGGAAGGGAAAAAACAAAATGCTTAAAGAGGGATACATGTTTGACCCATTGTAACAATGAGATGTACAAGACACTAACTATGTTGAAAAACGAACTTTACAATCAAGGTGGGGGGGGCAGTGTGGAGGTGGGAGGGAAGGGATGGTAGGGGAAAACAAAGGAGGAGGCAACAATGCTTGATAGGAAATGTACTCATTACCTTGCTCATGTAGCTGTAACCCC
Organism: Dipodomys ordii; assembly: GCF_000151885.1. NCBI lineage: Eukaryota > Metazoa > Chordata > Mammalia > Rodentia > Heteromyidae > Dipodomys > Dipodomys ordii. The sequence goes on along the minus strand of NW_012267253.1, from coordinate 74,011 downwards.
TCTGTACAGTATTTTTACAATAAAAAATGTATTTTAAAAAAACTGGCCCAGGCAGAAAAGTCCCCATAAGATATCATCTCCAATTAACCACTCAAAAAACTGGAAGTGGAGTTATGGCTCAATTGGTAGAGTGCTAGCCTGGAGCACAAAGGGACAGTGCCAGGCCCCGAATTCAAGCCCCACCACTGGCAAAAAACAATTTTTTTAATAAAAAGTAAAGACTAAATGTTCATCTTTTTTTTTTTTACTATTCCACAAGATATAGCTTCTCAGAGGTCACAAAAAGATTTTTCGAGGAAAAGAGAGCAATACACTATGCACTTTTCAAATATATTAAAGGAAGAGACTAAAAAGACCAACCAAAATCATTCTGGCTAAGTTTGGATACTTGGCTGGTATGTATGGCTTACTATGTAAGCCATATGTTGAAATTTGCTTTTGCTGGTCATTTTGGAGATGGTTTCTAACAAACTCTTCTGCCCAGGCTGCTTTTGGAAAACAACCCTCTGGATCTCAGCCTCCAAAGTAGACAGGATGCTAGGCATAAGCCACCATTACCTGGCCACAACCAAAACCTTTTAAAAGTATGTGTACCTTTTAAAAGCGTAAGTTTCCACAAATCTGGATTTGTCTTTCATATTTAGAGGTTTTAGCTATTTACCTTGTAAAAAGAAAATAGTGCACTATAGAAAACTGTTATCATTTACTAAAAAAAATAAAGTCATTCTAGCAGATTTTTAAAACGTGGTTGGCTTCAAGGACAAGAATGTGATTTGGATCTTATAAGCACTTAAGCATTCTGAACAAGCCTAAACAAACATTTTTAATCAGTGTTAGTGCTTTAAGAGAATTTTAATCTGCTGCTTAGGAGGCACTAATGTACAAGTTGGCAAAAAAGAAAACAAAAACCTGTCACCTTTACCACACATTATCTAAATGCACTAAAAAAAAAATTTCAGGTTCCCTGACATGCTGTGTATGAACACATAATAGGATAGGAATTTTATACCCTAATTGGTGACACTGACTAGTTCAAGGACAGACTAACACTGTCATGGTTAAGGAAATACAAATTATGCGCCATAGCAGAGGGGAATAATATGTAAAACAGTTAACTGTAGTGCCTCATATGAAGCCACAAATAGATCTTTGAGTATCTAAAAGTGTTTAAAAGGTATAAAACGTGATTCTAGTTCAATAGCCTCTAGTCAAATATATACATATAGGTTAGGCATGGTGACTTATGCTTATAATCCTAATATTGAAGAGGTGGGAACAGGAGAATCATGAGTTTGAGGCTACCTTAAACTACTTACCAAGTTCTGACTGAGCTATTCCCAATCCAGAAAGAAAAGGAAGGAAGGAAGGAAGGAAGGAAGGAAGGAAGGAAGGAAGGAAGGAAGGAAGGA
>NW_012267253.1:47788-72239 GCF_000151885.1 Dipodomys ordii | reverse complement strand
GGGGGAGGGAGGGAAGGAGGGGGAGGGAGGGGAAACAAAGAAAGAAACAATGAAAGGGAAAAGAGAAAGGAGAGAGAATGAAAGAGAAAGAAGGAAGGAGGGAAGAGAAAGGAGGAAGGAAGGAAGGACTAAAAAGAGAGAGAATCATGAGTTTGAGGCTACCTTAAACTACTTACCAAGTTTTGGACTGAGCTATATTTCAATCCAGAAAGAAGAGAAAAGAAAAGAAAAGAAAGAAAGAAAGAATGAACGAAAGAGAGAGAGGGAAGGAGGAAAGGAGGGAGAGAAGGAGGGAGGGAGGAAAGAAAAACAAAAAGAAAAGACAGTAAAAACTAAGCAAATGTAAGCACGTAGCCCTGAATTACAATAGCACTCAGAACTCATCCAACATTTCAGCTGCCACAGGCCACAGGACACTTGATCCACAGGCAAGTGGAGAGTTAAACAGCCAAGTTCTAACCAGAGACACTCAAGGACACACACATGGACAGTGCACCTAGAACTCCATTTGTGCTCATCTGAGCATCACCGCATTCCTGGCATACCATAAACAGATCATCTGGACACAAGATGTGAATATGAAGTCAAGCTTCCCTTTCTCATAGTTCATGGGTTTTATAACTCCTAAGGCAAGGAACAAATTATATGTAAACATGATTCCTATGCATTATATCAAAATGTTCATCAGGGGTGTGTGTGTCTGGGTGTTGTAGATATATGTGTGTAGACAGTATGCAGAGACAATGACTAAGTAAGAAAGATAGATATCAATAGTAGGACACAGCAGGGAAAAGGTGGCAAAATCTTCTGCTTGCAAAGTTGAGTGGTGTTCAGTACCACAAAACATTAAGTTGATTATGGAAAATGAGATCGAAATATGAGGAAAACACTCTGAATTACACAAACCTGAAGGAGATAGGAGAAAAGAAAGCAAGAGTGACACCAAAAAAGAAATATCAAGTGCCACCAAGCACAGAGTCATCCATTGAATGTCGGTCTCTGTTTTGTTTTTTGTTTTTTGGATGGGGGGTTGTTTGTTTTGGGGTTGGTTGCAGGGTCCTTGTCTAAACAAGCACTTTGAAGCCTAAAGATTTTTCAATGAAATTCCAGAATAATGGGTAAAGAAGAGGTGTTTACTTATTTGTTTACTATCTTGTCAGTGTAGGTGATGGTATTGTATCTTAGACAGCCTGCTTCCTGCAGGTGCCAGAAGCAGCTCTTTTGTTCTTTCTTGTCAGCTGAGTGAATGGCACTGCAGCATGGCATTATCTAGGAGACAGGATAGGGACAGCACTATGACTCTCGCATTGGCTCTGAAGAATGCACTCCTAACAAAACCGACCTCTTCTGCCTCTGCAATTCCTTAATGTCATTTATTTAAAGCAAGTTATGTCACCACTGGCCATCCGCCTCATCCTTCCTGGCACCCAGGAATCCCAGCTTCCACAGGACTCCCTCAAGAGTTGGTTCTGTGCTTTGTGGACGATGACACAGAAGCAAGTCTTGCCCAGAATATACAGGAAAATGTGAATGCTCATTCATTTTCTAATCCTTTTAAATTCACTGCCTGGTATTTTACAGCATAAATACAGCCCAGCATTTTCCAACCAGATCTCCTCTTGAACTCCTTAGGGACATGGCTGCATTCCTCCAACATGATGCTTTTGTGCATTGACAGCATCCCTGTCTTTCATGCACCACCTCTAGTAGGAAGAGGAGGGAGAGGTCATGGGTAGAAAGAGTGATGCCATTTGTGGCGAGGAATGTCCACTCTCACTAACAGAGCTTAAGTGTGGAGACTTCAATGTCCACACATGGATGAGAGGCAAGAGACAGCATCAACCAGAGTCTCCTTGCATCACAGAACTATCACAGAACAAAGCCATGCTCACCTCTGGCCATGCTGAGGAAGGGAGCTGGGCCATCCCGGTGGAATGCCACCTCCGCCACCCTGGGAGGCAACAGACTAGAAGCTGCCATCCACTGGAACATGGAGGGGCAAGGGCTGATGCATAGGCCTCACATGGGACTCAAGTCCAGGGGTTGGCAGTAGATCGTAGGCCCCTTGGAGCCCTGAATTTGTGCATCTTGTAAGAGGCAGAGATGTCAAAAACAGCACATTGCACTTACATGGTGCTCCAATTGCAGAGTCTCCACAAAGAATGGGTTACCCTGAAGAGCAATGCTTTGTCAGCACCCTCCTATAATTAGGGCAGGCTGAGGTCCCTGAGCATCATGCAGGTCCAGGACGGACCTCCTTGGCCAGTCTCAACTGAGTACTAAGGAGTACAGATAGATAAAAGAGCACAACAAACAAGAGACAGGAATCAGGGTCCCACCTCAGCACATCCCATCCAATAGCATTGCTGAATGCTGAAAACTCTGAAAAATACTGAGGAAGGACCTACAGAGCATGGCAGAGTGGGGGAGGGGAGAGTTTGGGAATGGTAGGGACCAGGGCAGATATCTAGGGTCCAAAGACTACCCTTATATCTGCTACAAACCTTAAGAGTCATAGAAGAATCCAGACACTTAAGTGTCTAATATAGAGCTACTGATGGGCAGTGTCTGATTTCAACCCAAACAATCTCATCTTAACAGCTGAGTTCTCAGCTGCAAGGTTAACTAAAAAAGATGATCAACTTTGTATTCAAACAGACCTGGGTTTGAATCACTGTAATAACAAATACCAATCTCATTTCAGGGTTGTTTGCTGGGATTAGATAACTTCTATAAAGAACCAGTGATAAAGTCTTTAGACTTCCATGTCCATAGTATTGTCACAATCACTCGGTTCCATAGTGGGAGAGCAGTTGTAGGCAATGTATAAGTGAATGAGTGTTATTTTCATCTGATATAGCTAGCTATCAGGCTGAATTTGGCCTGCTGGTCTTTGTTTATCAACTACTTGTCTGGATATTTAACTTACTTAATGACAATAAAGATTTTATAGTAATTACTTGTACTTGGTAAATATTTAGTACTTGCTGTTATTATACTGACTAAATGACTGCATGTTAAATTTGATGGTTTAAGGTTTAGTTTAAGGTTTAGTATGCCTGCCATTTCCTACAAGTGTCATTAATTTGCAGTGACTCCAGGGGAAATCATGAGTGAATAAATGCTTCCTGAATACTTGAATTCTTTCTCTTAACTGTCATTTTTCAAAAAAAATTAAGATTTACTTTCTACTTAAACCTTCCATTGTCTTTGCAATGTGAGTCAAAGGGAGTTGGTGATGATAAACTAAAAATTATGATGATGAGCACCAAATATAGGTACCAAAAAAAGGTATTTGGGCATAGTTTTAATATCTATTTAAAATGTTTCCATTTCTTCATGTTTGTAATTCGGTAATATAAAATAGTGAGTTTCAGCTATCATAAGTCAATTTTTGATATCTGCATTTTAAACTTAAAATTATACTTGTATAATATATACGGTTTATTATTGTCATGTATTTGTAATTCCTATAGCTATTTATAGCATTGTTGATTTGGAATTTCCATAGCATTTTTAGCAGCATTTTTGGCTTTGGTAGATGCTGCCTTCCTCCATTGAATTCCTGTGTTGTAGAACAGTTACCATCCAGTGTCAGGGGGTTATGCGTCTTGGCACTGTGAGCTATGAGTTGAGAGGGTGGGCTGCTCTACTGGTCTTAGGTCCATCTGCTATGAGGATGTTGGTCAGACAGAATGGAAGCTGTAGTGCAGAACGGCCGAGGTCATGTATGGAAGGCTAAAAGCTATGATAATCTTGTCTCATGTGAACCATCTCTGAGGTCCAGCTATATCCTTGTCCTCTCAAGGTTTAGTAAGAAAGACACAAAATTCCCCTTTTGCCTAAGCAAGTTTCGGTTGCTCTTGGTCTATGACATCATCCTTAGTAATGTGAATTATCCCTACTTGGCTTATCCAAGGGAAATTTCCTCATCTGCCACTCACGAGTTTTGTGGTTTGGGCATCACAGAAAGAAGAGAATAGACCTCATTCAAGAGCAAGAGTCAGCTGAATGTGTTCTATTTCTTACACCCAGAAGACTAAAAACAATCAACTGGATCGAGATAAGTAACTTAAAAACCACTAGATGTAGATTTTTTTTTCTGCATTTACCTTTTATACCTGATAGAATTGGGAACACTGTACCTAATCAGAGAAAAAAGAAAACTCCAAGCTGTTATCATTAGGCTAAGAGAGATCCTGGTGGGTCATCTTGCAGCATGTGATCTATACTCTGAGTTTCACAAGCAACACATAATTTTAGGAAAGCCTAGAGGAAAAAAGAAGTAGCATAACTCTATCATTCTTTGTTTTAAATGTAATTTGTATTGTTATTACTAAGGTGTTATACAGGTAGAGTTCCCATTCTTTTTAAAAACAAAGTTTATAGTTCTCTCTTGGAGTCTGGGCACACATGCCCATTCAGTAAGTAGACCTCAGCGTAGCTGCATAGTTACTATCCTCTTATCCTTCTGAGCAGGTTGCTTCTTATATGTGATCAGCCTATTTAGATGTCCATAAGACTGAGAAGAATCCACTACCCAAATACAGGTCCATCTGCTTTTCAGACAGATGGTGGAAGGGAGTAAATAAGGTCTCTGAAGGCTAGACATCCGAGGGGAAGCATTGCCTAGGCTCCCCATTCTATACTTCCCCTTTTGGCAGTAGGCTTGAACTCAGAGCCTCAACTTGTTTAGACAAGTGCTCTACCATTTTATACCTCAGACTTTTTTTTACCTTAGATTTTATTTCAGATAGGTTAACACTTTTATTTATTTTATATTTTTTGTCTATGTAAACCCTGGATTGTGATTGTCAATAGAGGGAATCTAGAGCCTTCACTTTCTCAGCTTTGTTGCTTGGATGGCTCTCTATCACTTGAATCATGCCTGCAGCCCAGCTTTTTGCTGATTATATAGAAGATGGAGTCTTTTCTGCCTGGGTAGACTTCAAAACACAATTCTCCAAGTATCAGCATCCAAAATAGTTAGGATTACAAGCATGAGCCACCAACAAGTAAAAAAAGGCATTTAAGGGTTCTCAGTTTCAGTTTCCTTTCTACCAAACTGAAGTGGTGAGACTATGTCCAAGGGATATGTAGGATAGTATATTCAAAAAGAAGGTATAGGATATTCTCCTAGATTTTACAAGTGAATAACGATTTTAATTTTCTTTTTTTTGGGGGGGGGAGGGGTCTGGTTGTGGGGCCTGAACTCTGGGCCTGGGCGCTGTCCCTCAGCTCTTCAGCTCAAGGCTAGCACTCTACCACTTGAGCCACAGCACCACTTCTAACTTTTTTTCTTTTTGCTTATATGGTGCTGAGGAATTGAACCCAGGGCCTCATGCATGCAAGGCAAGTGCTCTACTACTAAGCCACCTTCCCAGCCCCCCATTTTAATTTTCTAACCCTAAAGGGTACCAATCATTCAGTGTGAAATACTCAGTCTATTCACTTTGCCTGGAGTTAGCCCTGAGAAGACATTTTGAAGAAGTGAAGGTAGGGTTATATAGAAAGGTAAGGTATAGATAAAGGAAGAAGGACTTTGATAGCTTTCTGAACACAGATTAAAATCGGATACTTAGGGAGTAGGGTGAAAGGATCTAGAACACCAAGAATGAGGCAGTTGTGATGGAAAAGGTCCAAAAAGAATACAAGAGAAAAAATAGTTGAATGTTATCAAAGAATGGATTCAAGGCTTTCTAAAACTCTGCTCCAAAGACAAAGATACAGGACTCTCTCAGAGCCCATTGTGCTCCCTTCATCTCCCTGGGGGGCCCAAAGGACAGCAAGAATCTCTGTCCATCCCTGAGCATCTTGTAACCAGTGCACCTATGGCAGGTGGGGCGAACAGAGATCAGTGGGTCCCACTCCGTTGAGACTCATCATTCCACAACTACACCTGACCCAGAAAACAAAAACACAGCTATGCTCAGAGCCAGCTATACTCTATAGCTTCATGAGGCCCACTGTCCAGGGTTTTCTGAGAGTGGGCACCATTGTACCTCTGCCAGGAAGTGCCCTTGGAAGGCAAAGAAACGAAGACCAGACACCCAACTTCACAAAAACTAACAAGTGTCTGGTCCTCACAGCGGTTTGCTTGCACAGCTGTAGTGGAGCCTGAGATCTCTGTTATCCACCAGCTTGCCAACTGTAACACTCACAGAGAACGCTCTCATAAAGGAACAGACAGACCCGAATGCCATCAGAGTCTTTCCAAAAGTGACTGGAGAATGCCCTTCCTCTCACAATTACTTAGTCCTACTACATCTATCTTCCTAATATTCTTCTGTCAAGACATTTTGAATTCCAGACAAGAAAACTGTATTTTCTGGAATCTTCCACAGTGTCACTGCCTATTAATTACCTCTGCTTTGTCAGCTGGCTTCACACACACACACACACACACACACACACACACGCACGCACGCACGCACGCACGCACACACATGCCCTAAATGTTTAGTCTGCAGTTTGTATAATCATTCTGCTCCATAATTATTCTCTGGAATTACTTAACTCAGAAAGCACCACCACAAAGACTGTGCGTCCCATTTACATTATCAGGTCTGCACACACTATGCCTCACTCAGAGGTTGAAATGAATCTCCTTATACAATCCGGGTCCTTTGAACATGTTATCAATTATACACCTGCTTCTCAGGTTCTTGGTTCATGAGCTAGGCGAGTGGGCCAGGTGAGCCAGTGAGCCGTGGAGGGTAAGAGAAGGCCTTTCTACTCTGCTGTGGATATGGAGGAAGGCGTTCACACATGCCCTGAGACAAAAGGACAGCACCACTCCATTTTCCAAATTACCAACTCTGACCAAGACGGAACAGCAACTCACTTGAGGAGCCCCGCACTACCTGCCATGCCTGGTCTTCAATGAAGACCTAATCTTGGCCCAGTGAAGCCAGGAAAGATGGGCATACCCAACAGTACTGGACTGATGGCTTCACAGGAAAAGCAGAAAGGAGTGAGTCTAAAATGGCTCTGTGGGGATGGGGGCATTCAGAGATAGTTTCTGTGGCATAGCAGGTCTTCCACAGTGCATGGAGAAGCTCTTATTCTCAACAGCTCTTTCTAGTGTTTTCCCTGAGACATTTACTATACAAAATGTTATTCCAGACAGTTTGGTTTATTCCTTTCATCCTCATACACATGGGTCTTTCACTTGGATAATAATAACCACCTTGATAGGAAGTGTACTCATTACCTTACTCATGTAACTGTAACCCCTCTGTACACTATTTTTACAATTAAAAAACATATTAAAAATAATAATAACCGCCTTGCCCAAAAGTCTACCATTTCAAGAGTTTCTTTTTTCCAACAGCCTCAAATAAGCTCTTGCATCTTAGAAACAACTCCACACATTTCATTAATTACCTACTAATTATAATTATATGACTATTATTAATTCCATAAATGAATGATTAATGTTTCCATCTTCATTTTCCTTCTATTGTTATCCTAGAGTCATCATATTTTTACTATATAATGTATATTATCTACTTACATATAAAAATCAATAAAAACATATTATTTATTAATTTATTGTGTTGGGGATAGAACCCAGGGCCTTGAACAGGCTAGGTAAGATATATTTCCTTTATAAATGCAAATTCCCTGTAGGCAAGGTCTTATTTTATTGTCTTTGCATCTCACAACTTCAACAACAGTACACAATGAATGCTGTCCTCTGGGTTTGGTTCATTTTCTGTAGTACACCCAGAGTTTGCCCTTCTAGCAAAAGCCAGAGCATGAATCACTGAATCTGTGACTTAGCTTCTTTATAGATTATGTTTAGATTATTTATTAATTGGTACTATTGATTTCTGGAGTCACAGTTTTTCTTATTCTTGCATTTTAATTGTATGCCTACTACAAGAATGTATATACTAAACATTTTGTTGTTGTTAGACTGAGAGCCAACTGACTCTCTGTTCTTTGAAAAGGAGAATTAGTCATGGTTGCTGAAAAATGATGAACATATTCAAAGTAAATATTAGTGCAAGAGTTTGCTTTTCACTCAAAATTTGAACACCCACTGAATTTGTAAATATTTACTGTAACTTATGGTAAAAAATATTGGCTTCCTAAGGTATACTGCTGCCAAAATATTTCTTTCCCACATGCCTGCCCAGAGATCTGGCCTGAGGCTGACAACATATTCTCTGCCTTAACCTCATAGTGAAGATAAAGCATTAAGCGGAGAGAGAGAAAGACAGACAGAGAGAAAGAGCAGAGAGTGAGAGTGAGCAAGCAAGCAAGAGAGAGAGAGAAAGACAGGTAGACAGAGAAGGAGGGAGGGAGGGAAAAAGGGAGGGAGGGAGGGAGGGAGGGAGGGAGGGAAGGAAGGAAGATGGGGGAGAAAGAGACAGAACAGAAAGAGAATACAAAACCTCAAAACAGGCAACACAGATAAACAACCAATTGATTTCTTAACAAGTGTGAAAGTTTCATGAGAGCCTGGGCAAGGATGACTAATGCCCCAAGCTGACAATCCCACAGCCGACACAGTTCCATTCTGTTCAAGTATGGGAAAGGCTCCCACTCCCACCGCAGCTGGGGGCCACAAGTCAGTCATACACACATTCTCAAGCCTTCACGGGAAAGCCCATGGCACAACTGCCATCCTCACAGAGGTCATACCACCCAGAGGCCAGCTTCCCACTCACCTCCACCTCATCCTCCACTCGATCCCCACTCTTTTTTTTTTTTTTTTTTGGTCATGGGGCTTGAACTCTGAGCTTGGGCGCTGTCCCTCCGCTCTTCAGCTCAAGGCGAGCACACTACTGCTTGAGCCACAGTGCCACTTCCGGTTATCTAGTGGTTTATTGGAGGTAAGAGTCTCACAGACTTTCCTGCCCGGGCTGGCTTTGAACTGAGATCCTCAGATCTCAGCCTCCTGAGTAGCTAGGATTACAGGTGTGAGCCACCTGCACCTGGCTTGATTCCTACTCTTTGTCTTCTGGCTCCTACACAATCATTTTCTATTTGAATTGACCTAGATTTCGAAGTTGATATTCTTTAAGCACCACAAAGTAATCTACTAATCCAAAACCATAAGAAGTGCTACATTTATTGAAGATGCTATAGAAAAGTGGGAGAAAGCAAGGTGGGTTCCACTGCATATCTCACAGCTAGGATTTTTCCCTATCTAGAAGTTCTGTTCTCCTGAGAGCACTTTTCTTGGCCAATTGATCACTGGTATCTTTTTCTCCCACCTACTCAGCCCAGCAAAGCCCTGCCTCTTCCTGCCACAAGCATCTCCAACATAGCAGCTCTGCCAAAGAAGAAACTGAGGGGGAGGGAGGCCCCCCTAAACTCTCCTGAATCCTTTCGGGGAGACTTTCTGCATTAAGCTAACCAGTCTCACATGAGATCATAGACCATGGAGAGACACTTGGGGCCTTAATCTTTCTGCAGATCAGATTGTCCTGGTTGCTCATCCCTCCACTTGGTGGCCTTGATAAGATGTCAAGCCCACTGAGCTTGGCCAGTGCCAAAAGGAGATAAGGAGTGAGAAGAATTCCTTTGGGCCATTTCCTTCTCTGGAACTCTGTGTCTGTCCACACACTCTGACTTTCTGGCTGTATCTCATATCTGCAGATACATCTTTCCCCTTTTTCCTCCCTATCCATCATCCCTCCTTCTGTATACGTCTCCAGAACCTTCTTATTGTGGAATAAGTGAAACAGAAGCTGGCTGGATCTAAAGCAAGGGCTAGAAAAGCTGGCTAGAGAAGCTTACTCATTCCCTCGCTGCCTGGTCTCTTGTTTCTATCTCCTCTCTTTCGATCTCCCAGCCCAGCCTGAACCCCTTACAAGGAGGAAGCACTGCACCAGAATTTGTAGGATTCAGTGTAAACTGTGGGGTAGAATTGTGGCTCCAAAATTCACAATTGGGCCCTCCTGAGCATGAGGCCCCGTGGGGCTACACAGGTGACATACACACATAGGAAAAGCCACAGGAATTATAGCCACTTACATGAAATGTGTGTCATGTATTGTCAATTACTGTGCAGCATGGTAGCAATGGTGCATTTCATAATTATTATGTGAGCCTATGTTATTGTTACATCAACACTGCTTTGTTATGGTACAATGCAAGGTATTGTTTTTACCTAGTGTAGGGTTTACTTTGTTGATAGCGTAATGATTACAGAAGCAAGCCCTGACAGCTTATAGTTTTCAGTCAATACGGTCCTTATAAATTTTACTATGAGAAGGCTATGGATTATGTAACTCACAAAAGCACTGGCTTAAACAACCCAAACTGTGACATGCAATAGGAGCTTCTATTCAGGAAAAACAAGCTAATTCAGGAAAAAAAACAGCTAATCAAAGTTGTGGGTCATGTTAAGATAGATTGCTTCTAGCCTTTTGGATTTTATAGACCAATAAAATTTCCAGGAAATTTGAAGGATCAACATGAACTTAGTGTTCTATTTTGCCATATAAAGACATCACAATGTCAACTCACTAAAAAGGAACTTTCTGACAAAACATAGCAAGAACATGATTTCAAAATAGAGCTCTTTATATTAATGGCATTTAGTATGATGGACAACTCACACTATTGTTGCTTTTTCTCACTTAGTTGGACAAAGGTGAACTTTTCTCTGCCAGTATGGCTGATAGATGGACATTTACAGATTATGGTCCCAAGAGTCAATGGCTACTTCAGGATTAAAATGTGTAGTTTGTATTTGGGTGATTCCTTAGGACCCATGACCCATTCTTTACACTGGAGGAAGAAGTCGTTTTGATATTGTCATCTAGGTCTCGGCTTCCTACCCCTCTGTTCTCCAGCTCCATGCTTTAGAGGTTTGGTTGGACCAAAAGTCTGATTTCTACATTTGGACCTTCAGTTGCCTTTCTCCTGTTTTTATGTACCTGTCCTGTTGGGTTTTTTTTTCTGTGAATATCTGGTTCAAATCAATCCATTGTTCACCTCATTCAGTTAGTCAATATTATTGATAGGTGTTGAATGGGTATGAGATCCTCCCTAAGCCCTGCCACTTTTGTCTTTCTTCACCTCTGGAACAACAGATGTACTCTCTTCTTAAAGTTCTTCTTCCAGAGATGCCTTGAGGACTTAGCATCTACTGTAGTGTACTTTAAAACTAATAAGATCCTCCCCTAAGAAATTCTGTGGGACTTAATTCTTTCACCATTCATCACTTTTCATTAGTGAATCCTATAAACTTGTTGAAAATTTCCATTATTACTTTAGCTTGGCTGGAGTTATGCACTGCTAAGGTCTTGCCAACAGCACAGCCTCCTTTTTCTTGTGAACCTGGATATGTGTTTCTTACTATCTGTCATGCCCCCTCCAATTCAGTTGTAATATACTTAGAAATCAGGATAATAATCCTTATTTATCACTAATCATTTATTCATTCATGTATTCATTCATCAAACCAGCATTTGGATGCGTACTAAGAGCCAGATACACTTAATACAGATGACAGCCTCTGCACTTTAGGAGCTCATCCTGTGGGAAACTGCAGAAATAGATATAAAAACAGAAGAACAAAATACAGGAAAAACATAATTCAGGAAAAACAAGCCAATCAAAATACATGGTACAAATGCTATATTAGAGACGTGAACAATGTTTATGGAGGAAAAGGCCTCTGGAGAAGGAGTAAGAGGTCACAGGGGAAAGGCATTCTACACAGGAAGGTGAAAACAGATCCATGCATGGAGACAGGAAGAGGTAGATTATGTAAGAAAAATGTAGAAGTTCATTGTGACTAGGCCATGAAACTTGCAGAGTAGTTAGAAAGAAATAAAGAGGATATCAGGCAGATTAAATAAAAGCCTTCTGAATTTCTTATTGTTCTTTGCTCATTGATGGAGCTATACCTAACAGATAATAGTCTGTATCAAATAATAATAGTGTACCTTGGTAGAACACTTTATCATCTTTAATCAACATTTACATTCATGATCTTCAGCCTTACAAAAATTAAATAGATAAATGGTATCTCCTTTCAAGTTATAGATGATATAAATTGAGGTTTAGGAAATTTTAGTGGTCTGTTTCAAGTCATTATGAATTGAAATAGCTGGTGAAATTCTAATATAATTAGGCTTTCTAATACTAAATCTAAAACCACTCCAAACATAGGTGGGCAAGTCTGTACCTAATTTTGTTATAAAAGCTTGTAGAGCTAGGCATTGGTGGCTCACACCTATAATCTTAGCTAGTCAGGAGATTGGGATCTAAGGATTGTGGTTCAAAACCAGCTCAGGCAGGAAAATCCATGAAATTTATCTCCAACAACAAACAAGCCAGACAGGGAGCTGTGGCTCAAGTGTTAGAGCAACAACTTTGACTAGCTTTAAGCACAAAAGCTCAAGGACAGTGCCCAGACCAAGTTCAAACCCCAGGACTGGCACCAAAAAAGAAAAAAAAGGCAGTTTATGGCTGTGAAAAAACTTAGTGAAAAGAGAAATGAGAGTCATCATATTCAATTCAAGTCACTTTTGATACATGTGACCTTAGGAAAGTAAAAATTCTTTCAGCTTCTGTTTTGTTCATTTATGTCCACAATATTATTTGACAAGCTTTCTTGACAAGCTGTCTTGAAACATTGATGATATCACATAATGCAATCCCAATCTCACAATGAATTGTACATCACAATATGAGTGTTACAAAACTATTTAAGTGATATTTTTCCAGAAAGGAAACTTTAATTATACATTACATTACAAAAAAATGAATATAGTCTTATTTTAAGTTGTACCAAATATTTTTATTTGGCTTAAGTACTCTGATGAGCCCTTACAGCTCTTCATTCTTCTTTATTTTTCTTGGACTGTACTTTATGGACTCAGCGTTATTTCTAAAATGAGTTACAAGCTCACATATGAATCACTTGCTGTCCTCATTTCCCACCACACAGGGTCTATTTTTGGGGGTACAGAGGGAGAACTGACAGCAATTACAAACTTCCATAAGAATTTGTTATTTGCTCAGATAAAATGGTCCTTTTCTCCTTAGACTTCATTTCGAAAGCAACTGGTTAAGAAACTTTTTTCGTGGGTCTTTGTATCGTCCAACTACTACCACTTGGGTAGGGGTGGAGGACACAGGGAAATACCATGTAAATGTCAGTTGCTTCTGTCAACACCCTGCCCAGCCCTTGCAGGCCCATTAGGCAGCTTTCCTTCCAAATGTCTACATCCAGGAAACTAAGCAATCTTCTGAAAATTTAAGATTGCCCCAAAGACCAAGACAACAGAGAAATCATAAGAGAGACACAGCAATGGATATATTTAATAAGGCCCCCCATAGTGGACAACAAAATCATATGGTCTGATTTTATACATCCCTACAACTCCTGACCAAATGCTTCAATTAGTGTCATCTCTCATGGAAAATACCAAAAAAAAAAAATCACAGCTCTTACAGCCAATATTTTCCACTGAGACAGACACCCCCCCTTCCTTTTTTCTTCCCTGAGGTTAATAGAGAAAGCTCTGTTTGTTTCACAATGCATTAATTCTCACTGCTTGCAAGAAATTATTTTTGGAGGTATCATATTTTAATATAAGTTTCCACGAATCTTTCCACATGATTCCCTTGCTTTTAAGCACTGCCCTCCTAGCCAGAATCACCCAACAATGGCCATGCTTCATACATCCTCAGCCCTGGGACAGGCTGAACACTGTGTTCCCTGCCTGGACCACGGCCCCCGGGTGCTGGTGGGGAAGGAAGAATGTTTGCAGCTGAGCTCAAGGGTCATGGTGGTTTTTCGCTGGCAAAAACATCTGAACATAGTCATTGCACTTTTCATGCTCAGAAAGGGATTTTCCAAAAATCTAAGCTATGTTTTGAAACCTGTGTTATTGTAGAGTAAAGCTCCTTCTAGACCATTCTCAGCTCCCAAATGCTTCCAGGGGGAGAACCGTCTGAAAACACAACCAGAGGAAAGACTGCCCCCTCCTACTTTTTTTTTTAATCTTGCCAAGAATTAAAACGAGAGGCTGATTAGAAGAAAAGCCACATTATATCCTTGCATATTTTGATGAGCCCAATTGTGCCTGATTTTGTTTATTGACTGTGTTCTGCACTCCAAATGCCAGAACTGGAAAAGATGAATACAAAGGTCAGCCTCAAAGCAGAAAGACCCTAACACACACTGTAACACTAAAGTATGAAAGGCAGGGACTAATCCCTTTCAATGTTCCTTCCTAATTCCAAGGACAGTCATTACATTAAGAATGCATTCTTTCCTTCCCCTTGTCTACTTGTGTTTTATAATACCACATTTCTATCACTTCTATTGGAGCCTTAGAAAAGGATGGCCAGAGTTCAAAATCACTCTTGACATTTTATCAGGCTAGAGTCTCTATGCCACAATTTTTTTCCTCCTAGTTTATGAAGATAATGATTCTAAGCTGATCGAATAGGTAATTATGATGATTAAAGAAAAACACTATGTAAAACCCATAACATATTGACTGGCACATACTAAGTGCTCAATGGGTGAAAGATGTCACAACTATTAATATTATTACTGATGTGATACACTAGTATGCTGGGGCCTACTCAAAGAACAATACCTTCTTGTTTTCATCCCTTGGTGAATTTAGTCCCCTCTCACAGGGTAGCTGAGTTTGAACATGTGACTTGACTTAGCCAATGAAACTTTAGCAGGAGGAAAAGAAGCAACGGCTTGATAAATATTTGCAAAAATGAGGTTTGTTTTCATGGAGAACTCCCTCTTAAATCCCAGATGTCATATGGTGTGGAAATTTAGGCCATTCTCTCGAGAAGAATCATGAGCAGATGATGAGAAGCCAAGTTCAAGAAAGCTAAAATGTCGGAGTTGGACCCCTGTTCAACACTATTAGCACCACAAACAGTGAAAGAGTTGCCCCCAGGACTGTGAGAACCAATCAGTCATTGTTATCTATGATAACAAATACCAGTCAAGAAAAATCCCCAGTTTAGAAAATGGGTTTTATGCAACTGATGAAGACAGCTGGGCAATAGTAATGAAGAACGTGAACTTTGGAGTCAGATCAGATATGGGTTGAACCCATTACCAAATATATGACTGTGGGTAAATGCGCTCTCATTTCTAAGCCTCGATTTTATCATATGTGCATGCAAGTAATCGTAGCTACTTCCTAAGGTTGTTATGAGGATTAAGAAATGCTTAGTTTGGTGCCAGATGCATGGCTGGCCTTTTAAAATTATGAGTAATATTCATTATTACTGTCTCACTGAGGTGGAAGTAGAAGCATGATGGTGTTTTCCAAATGGTAGGAAATCTTGTTCATAACAACTTGGTAGAAGGCAGTGCCCAATTCTGTGACCCTAAGGATATACCTAGCAGCTGAAGAAATCATTGCTACCCAAGTCATGTCTGCTATGGCTGCTAAGGTAAATGTTCAGGGCTTTGCACACTCCTTATTCCTTGGCTTTCAGGAAAATACTGATGTCGAGTTTTCACAGGTGCTTTAGATTTACTCATTGGTGACCTTTTTGCAGCCACCTGTTCTTGTTTTTCTTTTGCACGGGGTTAGAAGAGGTAATGCTGACCCCAGCAAACCTGATTTAGTTCCAGGAATCTGACACCAGAGAGTAGGAACACACAACACCTACCCACCAGTAACAAGAAGTTTGTCAAAACAAACACATGAAGAGCAAGTATGGAGAGATCTAGCCACCACACATCACTGAGGCAGTCAGCTTCAGTCCTAACCAAAGGGCAAGGTCATCCAAAAATTCCTCAAAACATCTAGTCTGCGAGAAGGTGAGCTGAGAATCTGTGTCAGAAGATAGGCCTCCAGAAAATGCCTATCAGAAGCTTGCCTGAAAGGTCTGAGTTTGAAAGATACCAAGGTTGAGCATGGGGTAGTCCTAAACCTCAAACATCTGTGTTCCACAGCCCCTAATTCATAATATCCTTAGGGGAAAGCATAGTATTACCTTTACTGGCAGCATAGGCAAGGAAGTACTATCTTCTGAGTAACTTAGAAACATCTGTAGGCAATGATGAAGCATAGTTTCCCAGACTTCTGGGACTGGAGAGATTATTGATACTTATAGCCCTTATTGTCTTGCCTGGAATCTCTCTAGGCCTTTGAACTTACTCTGGCTAATTTCCTCCTTCTCTCTCATCTTATGATGCTTTAGTTTACTGGACCCTGTGTGCTCTTGGCAGGCTGACTTGTGTTTCATTAAGTCAGCTCCTCCTTCCTCCTGCCATCCCAGTGGTGTCTCCCTGTCCTCATTCATACTTTTCATCAGACCTGTGTGTGAAATTCCTGACATCCCAATTAGTGCCCTCAGATGTACAGATTGCCAAGAGAACCTCTGTTCAATCCACAGAGTCTCCCAAATTAGGGAGCAAGTAAAAATGGGGATACCTGGCTAAGTGAGGACCAAAGTAACAGAAAGGCAGGTGCTTCAAGAAGCCAAGAGACTCTACAGGAAAGGAAAAGATAGGTAACTGTACAGGGAAGAGAAAAAAAGACCTACAAGAAGCAAGGGATGAGAGTAGGCAAGCACTGGCAAGGGACACAAGCAGGAAAGAGAGCTCCACAATTCAGCCCAGCTCCTCCTACAAGGTGAGTTAAAGGGGAATTATAAAAAGCACTCTGAGAGTTGGGAAGGTGGGGAGGGAAGTTATACATGTAACTGTAACCCTTCTGTAAAAAAAAATTTCTTTTAAAAGCATTCTGAGCTGGGCACCGGTAACTCATGTCTGTAATCCTAGCTACTCAGGAGGCTGAGATCTGAGGGTCGCCGTTCAAAGCCAGCCTGGTCAGGAAAGGCCATGAAACGCTTTTCTCCAATAAACAACTCAGAAAACCGGAAGTGGTGCTGTAGCTCAAGTGGTAGAGTGCTAGCCTTGAGCTGAAGAGCTGAGGGACAATGCCCAGGCCCAGAGTTCAAGCCCCATGATCGACAAAACAACAGCAACAAAAAAAGCACTGTGTATAGAACATGGAAGGTGTCATCTCCACACATGTTTCCAGGTTAAATCCTCTGCACACAGGGTAGTAGAGTGTCTGCTCTAGTTGAGACTATTATTTTATTACAAATAAGAGACACTTTTGTGGCTAAATGTAACCAGAGGACTTTTTGTTTCATGATTATATAATAGTGACCAAGATGACACATGCATGAAATTTCATCCAAAAGTGGAGGTCAAGAGACAGGTGCCAAGATGAAATTTCTTCTTCTTCTTTTTTTTTTTTTTTGGTCATGGGGCTTGAATTCTGGGCCTGAGTCCTATCCCTTAGCTCTTCAGCTCAAGGCTAGCACTCTACCACTTGAGCCACAGAACCACTTCCAGTTTTCTGGTGGTTAATTGGAGATAAGAGTCTCATGGACTTTCCTGCCCAGGCTGGCTTTGAACTGTGATCCTCAGATGTCAGCCTCCTGAGTAACTGGGATTACAGGTGTGGACAACGCCTGACGCCAAGATGAGATTCAATAGCAATCATATTTAAAAAAAATTAATGACCACACCACAACCAATTCCACTTGTTCAATGTATTGGTTAGGAATTTACAGATCCAGGACAGCCTTTAAGAGCCAGAGGTGAGAAGACAGGAATGGAGAAACAACTCAACACAGAAGATGGGGTTTGTGATGTTTGGTGACTTCTGTGATTGCTTGGCTTGGAGAAGCCCTTCCTTGGCATGCTTCTGTTTTCTTTTCTCCTTTCTCCAAGATTTTCTGCCTACTGATTGAGGCCATATAACTTTTTGCATTGTTAACAACACACTTCAGGCCTGAGACCGGAAGATTTTCAAGCTCATTTAAATCAGGAGAATCCTTCATTTGAAAGAAGTTATTGACACTAAAGAACCCATATAAAACATCCTTGTGCTAGTAGGTCATATTTAGAACCAATAATAAGAAACAAACTTGAAATCAGGTAGATGAAAACCAAAAAAAATATTTCTATTATTGAAAGAGCTACTGAAGACTACAGCTTAAATGCAAGTTTCCAAACGGGGTGTGTCTACAGCACATCTGGCAAACCCTAAATCGCCTATGAAAGAGTCTGCCCTAGTAAAACTAGCACAAAGGAACAAAGGAGATGAGAATACATGACCTCTGACCTCAGAGGCAGAAAATCTCAAAGCCAGAGGGGAGCAGAGTGGGCAAACCCATCATTCACAGACATTTCTTCTGAATTCTCCTGTCAGAGAAATCATTTATTTGAGGAAAAGAGAAAGAAGGGGCAGAAGCATTAAAAAAAAAAAAAAACACCACATTCCACCTATAAGGAAATGAGGAATAAATGACTTAGGGTGTATTGGCTGCTGCCTCATGGGTCTTACTGTTGAATGGATTAGAGCTGCACTTCTCTAGAAGTTGAGGATAAGTTAAGTGTTGGCCCACATATTCCTCACTTCTCACCCATTGTGTGTCTTGAGCTGGCTCAGCTAAGAGCTCCTTGTATATACGCAACTTGCTGCTATCATATCTCATGGATACTTTAGTAGATCTAATCTCTGGGAATTGACAGCAGCTTTCCAGACTCTGAGGGGGGGCTGCTGTTGCCTGTCTCTGGCTGAGTTCCTGGCAGCCCCATTGTCTCCTATGCACAGTCCAGCCCTCCATCAATGAACGTATCTGTGCAGGCAGCTGTGCCATGCCTGTCTCCCAGTCTTCCCTAGGGAACCCAGAAAGGGCAGGGTGAAGCAAGGCAGCTCCCTTAGTTTCAGCCTCATTTAGAAGAAAGACTTTCTGAGCTCCAACTTTCCTCTAGCCACACTATCCAACTGTGGGCCCCTTTGGGATCCAAAATTAGTCCACTGGGCCTTGTTTTGAATTGGCTCCAGAAACAGCCATTTGTTTATTTTCTGGGAAAGTTAATAACAACAACAACAAATGGTGATATTTACAAACTGGGGAGGAAGAATTGAGGATAGAATTGTGATTCATATTACTGGAAATTTACTTCCAGGTCCCTTCCAAAGAGGAAGTTTGTAATTTTATTGTGTAGGACAAGAGGATGGTCATAAATTCACCAGATAAACAAGAGTTACTTTCTCTCTAAAAGTGCATGTGACAAAAGGCATATCCATACATGTGTAAAGATATGTGTACATAATACTATATAATATATACAAATATGCATTCAAATATGTTACATACTGCAGTACCATATACAAGTGTGTGTGTGTATATATATATATATATATATATATATATATATATATATATGACTCTCTTGACTCAGTGGGTATGTTTGTATGTTTGTACCAGAATAAGAACATCCTTAAATCATGAAAAGTTTTAGAAATATACAAGAAATTAAATGAAGTTTGATACAAAGAAGAATTTCAATGGAAGTAAAAAGAATACTTCCTTCTAGTAAACTGATACTCTATGTTCTTATAAAAGTTGAAATGAAAATAATAAAGACAACCAAAACCACATAAAGATATAAAGAACTGATTGAATCAGCAACAACATTGTTACTGTAATTAAACTCTTATATTTAAGTGGGATCTTGCAGACTGCCAAGATAAAAAGAGAAACATCTGGAAAAGCAAATGATTATTGAGAACTATGCATTATGAAAGATACAAAAGATGTAAAAAAAACATAATTATTAGCCTTAAGAAGGAAAGATACTTATTGAAAATATTCATAGGTGCCAGGCATTGGAGGATCACACCTGTAATCCTAGCCTCTCAGGAATTTGAGGTCTGAGGATCACAGTTTAAAGCCATCCAGGGCAGATAAATTTGAGAGACTCTTATTTACCAGTAACCATCAAAAGGGTTAGAGTACCAACCATGGCTCAACTGTTAGAGTACCAACCATGAGTGAACAGCTAGGGAGACCATGCTGGCCCTGAGTTCAGTACTGATTGTAAAAATATACATTTATACATAATTTTATACATAAATAAATGTATACATACATAAATATATATTTATTTATACACAATTTTTCAAAAGTGGAAGTAAGATTAGGGATGTCTGACTGGATTCACATTCTTTTGAGACAATCAGTATCAGTATGGTTTGTGTGGTATAGAAAGAGAGAGTTTGTAGGGAAATGTATCTGAGATCCAGGACAAATATGATCAAACTTTTGTGGGAAAAACAAGTTTGTAAGGTGAAGCCATGCCAAAACAAGTCTGCTTTCCGTGACTCTGCGAAGATGTCCTAATTTTTGGCTTCTTAAAGAGTATTTCTTAATAATACAAAGGTGAGAGAAGTAGGACAAGATGGCAGAAGCTTCTGCTTCTTCCATTTGACTCTAAGAGTCAGAAGAATCAAGGCAACAAAGGAGAGACTATATTCTGAGGAGAGAAAGGAAAAGAGTAGCAGGAACTGTAAAAGAAGGACATGATAGTATAAAGCATGGAGAAACAGAAAAGTAATAGAGTATTGTGGAAGTGAACGCAACAGAGTAAAGTGGCGGAGGGGGAAGAGCTAAAGTAGTGTGGAAAGGAGCTAAACCACTGCTACAGGTAAGTTATCCAGCCCAGGTGACAGACTGGTAGACTTAGCCATATAGCAAGTCCACAAACTTTAAACCCAGTGTGGGGAATTAGTGTATCTATGATTTCTTCTGAGTGGCAGGCTAGAAATAGAGAAGGAAGAATTTTTTTTGTTCTCCATATCTCAGAAAGCAAGGGACCATTTTGATAAAGGGCCTATTGTTTGAAAATACCATTGTTTAAGCTCTGGGAACTTGAAAACAAGGAATAATTATGTCTCAGAGAGTCTTGGAACACCCTGACACAGTCACAAGAGATGAATATAGGAAGGATCAGGTCTGATATGGAACTTCAGAGATATTTAAGCAGGAAGGGACTCAAGCAGGGTAGAGTGGTTGATGGTTCTGCACTGCCTTGTGAGAAGATCACTACTGAAACAAAATAACAGGCATAGAAATGGAAGAACAAAGAGTGAACAAATGCAGCAGCTGTACTCACTGACACTATGTGGAAAATGAACTATACAATTTGTTGGTGGGTATGGAAGGAATAAATTGGGAGAGACACAGAGAGGGAAAGGTGACATTGTCAAAAAAGAAATGTACTCATTAACTGACTTACATAACTGTAACCCCTCTGTACATCACCTTTATAATAACAGTAATTTTTTTAAGAAACAAAAAACTAAGCTTGTGACTGACAGAATACTTGGCCACTGCCTCTGGACCACATATGTTTTCTGCCTAGTGAGACTGATTGGTCTGAATTTAGGCCCTGAGAATCACATGATTCCCAGAAGCCTCCCTCTCACAGGCTGAAGAACTGCTGAGCAGAGGTTGAACGTACTGAGAATACTTTATGGGAGCTGCCTCCTGGTTTATGTTTGATTCCTCTTGGTTGATGTTTGATGCCAAGTAGAACTGTGAGACCTGAGCCCAGAAGCTGCAGATTATACATTTTCTCCAGATTCTTTCCATGTAGAGAGTGGTGACATGCTGGTCAGGGTCTAAATGAACTGAGCTGTCTCCCAGGTATATGTGTGTTTTGTCAGGTGAGAGTGAGAACTCTGATCCCACAACCCACAGATTATGTGATTTTTCTCAACCTCCTTCCTCCCACAGGATGGCAAATTGCTTGGTGGAATATGACCAAACTGAGGCTGGCTGGTAGAGTCCTTTTGTGACTCAGTTCTTTACCACCAATACAGAACTTAGTTTCCCTCCAATATCTGATGTTTTAGACTGATACCCATAGATTTGAATGTTTGCTGTCCCAGGGAAACATGAATTGGAGGGTTTGTAGAACAACAGCCCCAAAGTGGACTATGTATAGTAACAATATACCCTAGGAACTAGCTTGTTTTCTTCTATCACAGTAGTAGTGGGAATCGAGCCTGATGTCCTGAGAATATTGGCAAATATTTGTTTACTGAACTATAACTCCAATCCAGTGATGAGAAACTGTACCTCAACCCTGCCACTACAAAGTCCTACTAGAGGGAACACTTGAACTGAGAGACTCCAAGGGATTACAAAAAACTTTCAGCTAATGATTTGGCCTGTTACTTACAAATCCTAATGCAGAAACACAAATATGAAAAGACAAGGCAATATGACTGCTCTGAAAGTCAACAATTCTACAAGAATGAATGCTAAATTGATGGTAAAGCAAATTAAATCCAAAGAATTCAAAAGGATAATTATAAGACTGTTCAATGAATTACAGAGCAAACATGTAAAGAAATGAATAAACTGAAAGAGAATACAAATTAACATCTGAGTTAAATAAGGAAGACAATGCAGGATATGAAAGAGGAATTCATATCCTGGTGGCTCTTATGCCGGCTTATGCCTACAATCCTAGCTACTTGGGAGACTGGCAACCAGAAAGATTACAGCTCAACACTAGACCAGGCAGAAAAACCTGAAAGACTCCATCTCAATGTAAGAAACTGGGTGTGGCAGAGTATGTCTGTCATTCCAGTTAAAATAAGAATCCTAAAACAGGCAGATTATGGTCCAGTTTAGGTCCAGGCCAAAACTGAAGGGTTATATCTCAAAACTGATTTATGCAAAACAAGACTGGAAATGAAGCTTAGCAGGGCAGAACAGTGCCTGCCTAGCAAGTGCAAAGCTCTGAATTCAAACTCCAGAATGAGAGAGACACAGAGAGGCAGAGACAGACAGACAAACAGACACACACACACACACACACACACACACACACACACACAGAAACAGAATGTAATAAAGGTATAAAATCCTGAAGGAAAATGTAACTGGAATGCTGGAAATGAAAAGGTCAGCTGAAAAAACAAACCAAACAACAACAACAAAAACCAGAATTCATTGAAAGCCTCATCAATAGTTTGTATCATCAATAATTGACTGCCGATTATCAATGCTTCAATAGTTAAATATAGATTATCAGGGCTTGAAAACAAGAGGAACATTCAGATCAAGAAAATAATAAGAAAGAATGAAAAAAATCATGCAAGAACTGTGAGGCACAATCAAAAGACCAAAACTACAAATCATACAAATAAAGTAGTAACAATTAAAGTCACATAAAATATATTCAATAAAATAATGGCAGAAAATTTCTCAAATCTTGAGAATTAGATAGCTATCTAGATACAGGAGAGTTTTAGGACATCAAAAGACAAGACTATAAAAGAACCTCTTTACATCATATATAGTTAAAACTAAAAGTATACAGAAAAAGGAAAGAACATTGGAAGCTGCCAGAAAGAATTACCAAGTATATATAAAAGTAAAACAATTGGACTAATAACAGATTTGTCAACAGAAAGCCTAAGTATAAGAAGGGCATGGAAAAATACATCACAAACCTTGTAAGAAAACACCTGCAACTTAGATCACTGTATCCAGCAAAGCTATTTTTCATGAATGAACAAGAAATAAAAGTCACAAGAAATATTAAAGGAAAGCTGGGCACTGGTGGCTCACGCCTGTAATCCTACCTACTCAGGAGGCTGAGATCTGAGGATCTCGGTTCAAAGCCAGCAGGGCAGGAAAAGTCCGTGAGACTCTTATCTCCAATAAACCACTAGAAAACCAGAAGTGGCACTGTTGCTCAAGCTGTAGAGTGCTCACCTTGAGCTGAAAAGTTCAGGGACAGCGCCCAGGCCCAGAATTCATGCCCCAAGACCAACCAAAAGAAAAGAAAAGAAAAGAAAAAGAAATATTAAAGGAATCATGACCACGAAGGCAGCACTGCATAAGATACTCAAATGAATCCTAAACATAGTAGAGAAGATAACACAACCACAAAAATATAAGGAATAATTAATATGAGTAGAAAAGTAGATAAACATGAGGATTAGGAATCAAATATTGAACAACAATAATTACTAACTATCTTTCAATAATAGCTCTTGATATACTAATGTGTTTTGACTTATTGACACCATTAAGAATGTCAGCCTTGAACAAAAAATTAAGCAATAATATGAAGCCCTGAATTCCAGTACCAGCATAAAAGCAAAGCAAAACAAACATCCTAAGAATTCTACCAAATAACTCTTAGACCTAATAAACACCTTCAGCAAGTAGCAGGACATAAAATCAACACACAAAAATCACTAATTTTCAATATACCAGAAAGAAATAGTATAAGAAAGAAATCAAGTAAGTAATCTCATTTACAATAGCATCAAAAAAAAACAACCTAGGAATAAACTTAACTAAGGAAATGAAAGGCCTTTATAAAAATGAAAAATATTCTGGGTGCTGGTGGCTCATGCCTGTAATCCTAGCTACTCAGAAGGCTAAGATCTGAGGATCTTGGTTCAAAGCCAGGATGGATGGGCAGGAAAGTCTGTAAGACTCTTCAAATAACCACTAGAAAACTGGAAGTGGCACTGTGGCTCAAGTGGTATAGTGCTAGCCTTGAGCTGAAGAGCTCAGGGACAGCACCCAGCCCAGAGTTCAAGTCTTACAATCAACAAGAAAGAAAGAAAGAAAGAAAGAAAGAAAGAAAGAA
>NW_012267253.1:19226-47738 GCF_000151885.1 Dipodomys ordii | reverse complement strand
AAAGAAAGAAAGAAAGAAAGAAAGAAAGAAAGAAAGAAAGAAAGAAAGAAAGAAAGAAAGAAAGAAAGAAAGAAAGAAAGAAAGAAAGAAAGGAGGAAAGGAGGGAAGGAGGGAAGAAGGGAAGGAGGGAAGGAAGGAGGGAAGGAGGGAGGGGAGGAGGGAGGGGAGGAGGGAAGGAGGGAAGGAAGGAGGGAGAGAGGGAGGGATGGAGGGGAGAAAAATATAAAACTTTGAAGAAATAAATTGAAGAAGACAGAAGACAGTAGAACATGGAAGATTTCCATATTCACAGATTGGCAGAATTAACATTGTAAAAATGGCTGTACTACTAAAAGCAATCTATAAATTCAATGCACCATTTAAAAAATTCTAATATTATTTTTCACAGAATTTTTTAAAAATCAATTCTAAAACTCAGATGAATAGCTAAATAAATTCTGAGCAAAAAGAAAAATGTTGGAGATATCACAATACTAAACTTAAAACTATACTATAGAGTCATCATAACACAAACAAGATGATATTAGCACAAAAAAAGACATGTAGATCAAAGAAATAGAAGAACCAGAAATAAGGCTAGCAGATACAGCCATCTACTCTATAACAGATGTGCCAAAATTTTTGTTGGAGAAGGAGAAGAGATAATAAAGGACAATAGAGGGAGGAATTTCATCAGAGTATATTATATGCAGGAATGGAGCTATCACAATGAACATTCTTTTTATAATTGATATATAATAATAAAAATAGCTTAAACATATCATCATAACTAAATGTTTACAAATATTTACAATGTTACAATAACTTCCTTCTTTTGGGTGGTGACTGGTCACCTGAAACTTTGCCTTACAAGTGAGATATGAAATGTGTCCCCTACCTCTAGAGTCTTTTGATACAAACAAGAAATATATTGACCTTCCATGAACACAGGTCAAACTGCTGTTTTACTCTGTTATAGAGGAGCCTCTATAAGCTGTTCTGAGA
Source organism: Dipodomys ordii (assembly GCF_000151885.1). Lineage (NCBI taxonomy): Eukaryota > Metazoa > Chordata > Mammalia > Rodentia > Heteromyidae > Dipodomys > Dipodomys ordii. The sequence goes on along the minus strand of NW_012267253.1, from coordinate 46,754 downwards.
AAATGTCAACCCCAAGAGCAACCGAGGAACAAGGACTACACCACTTCAGTTTCCTAAGTAAATGCAAGGGGTCTGAAGATGGCAAACCTGTTGGCCTTACATTGTAATGTGTCATCTAGATGACAACGTTCCAGAAACTTAACCAGAAAAGCAAGAATTGAAACATGAAGAGTAAGGAGATAGATTGGTTCTTAATTTATCTTAGGTTTTGTTTGTTTTGTTCTGTTTGTGCAATGCTGGGGATAGAACCCAAAGGTTTTCACACGTGTGAAGGGCAACTGCCCTTCTACAGGACCTTGTTTTCAATTATTGGAAAAAGGCACGAATTAGGTTGAGAAGTGGGTACTCACAATCTTAAGAAATTGTGGCCTTAAAGCACTGATTTTAGACAAGTGCATTTTCTTTAAAACAATCCATTCTAGAACTGCTGTTGGACTTCAGTTTCCTTAGGAACACTCCCTCCCCCCAAAAAAATCTCATTTCCTTCCAGCTGGTCTCTTACTTTCTTCAAGGGAATGTCTGGGAACATCTCTCATGAAAAATGTCTTCAGGGCTGGGAAGGTGGCTCAGTGGTAGAACACTTGCCTTGCATGCATGAGGCCCTGGGTTCAATTCCTCAGCACCACATAAGCAGAAAAAAAAAGCCAGAAGTGGCATTGTGGTTCAAGTGGTAGAGCGCTAGCCTTGAGCTGAAGAGCTGAGGGACAGCACCCAGACCCAGAGTTCAGGCCCCATGACCAGACCCCCCCCCAAAAAAAGTCTTCATCCACTCATTCTGAAGGATTAAGCAGCTGCTGAGGATAGATCATTTCCCTTCACCTGTTCTTTTCTGTGACTTGACATCACTACCATTTCTACTCCAGTCACCATTTTAAAGTCACTTACAAATAGGAGGCAGACCCCAACAGACTCTAAGATGACTGACATAGCTGGTATTTTTCCTCATACAAGAACATCCTATCAGAAATTTGCCTGCAGGGAGGCTAGTTCTTTTGATAGAAAACTTTCTCTCTAATGATGATGACAATCTGCTAGCTTAACAAGACTTCAAGGGACCAGCCAGGAAATTATAGAAAAGGGTTTATCCCAAGCTTTTACTGCAAATAATACCTACCAATCGTAGTAGAGAACAGCATCTACACATGCACATTTAACAAGCACCACATAGCACTTATGTGTCAGGCCCTGCTCAAATAATATCCCTCATCCACTGGAGCCATGTCTACTCCTTCTGCTTTTACAGGTGGTTTTTTTTTCCTTCCCAGATAAGACCTCCAGATGAGAGATTCAGACTGTAATGTTCCTACCTTGTTGCTAGCTTCCAAAGTTGCTAGGATTATAGCCATGCACCACAATGCCTGGACCTCATAACTCTCTGAAAGAATTCTTATTATCCCTATCTGGAAAATAAAGAGATTGAATTATTGAGAAGTTAATTTGTCTACACTTTTGTTTAAGTAATGGAGGCAAGATATGAAGCCAGCCAGTCTAGTCCTAGAGACCAGCTCTTACTCAATGGGCTAGCAGTTCTCAAACATCAGAATGTGTCAGAGTTCCCTGGAGATCTTGTTAAAACACAAAACTGGGCTCCATCCCTGAAGACTCTGGTTCCATACTTATGGGTTGTAGATACAAGAATCTGAATTGTTAACAAGTTCCCAGATGATTTCTAATGCTGTTGAGTCTAGAGCCACACCTATACTGTGTAAGCCATCCATTGTGAACCTTCTGGGCCCTGTCCCTTGTGCCTCCTGCTTACGCTGCTGTTATTGATGCCTGCACATCAGAGGTTTTGCCTGTTTTCTCCATGTGATACAGATATGCAAGTGCTAATGAGCTAGCATGGGAATCTCTGGTCTACTTGGAACCACTGGATCTCCATCTCAGCCATATGCTAGAATCATCTGAGGTATTTCCAAAACTACTGATATCCAGAGGCCTAGCCACAAATATTCTGATTTTATTGGGAGAGCCTCTGAACGTAACTGCTCTGTAACTTTATTTTATTTATTTATTTATTTTGCAGCTTGAACTCTGGGCCTGGGTGCTGTCCCTTAGCCCTTCAGCTCAAGGTTAGTACTCTACCACTTGAGCCACAGTGCCACTTCCACTTTTCTGGTGGCTTATTGTAGATAAGAGTCTAATGGACTTTCCTGCCTTGGCTGGCTTTGAACTGGGATCCTCAGATCTCAGCCTCCTGAGTAGCTAGGATTACAGGCGTGAGCCCATTGTGACCTACTAGTAACCAGTCTTTAAGGAGTCTACAATGTGCACGGCAGTTAGAAGAATACTTCTTTACACTTCCACAAGCTATGCATTTTCTGATGATCAATTGCTAATCAATTGATTGTAAAGCCTCAGTCCTCCGGGTTCGTTAGCGATTCTCTCTAAAACAATGATAAAATTCACCAGCCAGAGATTACCTATGTATGCTACCTGATTAGTTCTTCCGGTAAATGTTTTAGCCTTAGGGCACAATTGGGTTTTGCTTTTGTCTGTTACCAAGTGAGTGCCCTACTTAACAGGCCAAGTGAACTGTTCCAGACTCAGATGATAACTTGATTTTGGCAGGCTGTTGGAATTCTCTTTTGTATTCTCCCAAATTTGGAATGGTTTGTATTATGGAAGGATCCTCTGTTGCATGAAGGAATTCCTGGCAAGTTTTCTTGAACATGCACTTTAAAATGATATCTGACTTGCCCTAACTATTAAATGAAGATCTGAGCCTTCACAGTACTAGCTTAAACAGCCCCTGACACTGGCAGAAGCATCTCTCAAAGACATCCATTTGTTCTCACTTTCTGCTGATCAACACTTCCCCTCTTGAGTTCCTTAGTTAATTCCACTGCCCCGATAGTAGTGGTGAGTGATAGCCTTGCAGAAATCATCAAGTTGTTTCCCTAGACCTCTATTACCAAAACAAACATGCAGAAGATTAAAGGAATAAAATTAGGTGATAGTTTCTTTTGATAGGGAAAACCCCATCCAAGTTATCCATTCATTAATCTTCGTGAAAGCTTCTTGAGACAACAAAATGAATTTCACTCATCAGGTTAGCAGAGATGAACTGCCTTGCACATCTCCGGAACGTATGGTAATTTTTTTCCTAGCATAAACCTAAACCCAGATTACTTGGGAGAAAATGTATTAAGACAACAAGACCACGTTTTATAAAAAGTTTTTCTGCCAGTGTTCCCCTCATATTGCTGGTACTCACATGCAGTTTCTACCCATCTCTTATATATCCACTCATAAGAGATTATAGGTGTCAACTTTTGACTAGACCTCAGATCTATAAACAGTGCATAGGACTCAGAGTTCAAAGGCCTTAAGATTTGAAGTTGGTGGTGATAGACTTCAAATAGAAGTATTCTTGCCTGAGAGTTTGCTTATTGTTTAGAACGTCACTTCTCACAAAAAGTAAAATTTGAAGCTGGGCGCTGGTGGCTCACGCCTGTAATCCTAGCTACTCAGGAGGCTGAGATCTGAGCATCGCGGTTCAAAGCCAGCCCAGGCAGGAATGTCCGTGAGACTCTTGTCTCCAATAAACCACTAGAAAACCGGAAGTGGCATTGTGGCTCAAGTGGTAGAGCTAGCCTTGATCTGAAGAGCACAGGGACAGTGACCAAGCCCAGAGTTCAAGCCCTACGACCGACCAAAAAAAAAAAAAAAAAAGTAAAATTTGAGCTCTATACTGAAAGAGTAACCCTATGATAGAGATACAGGGTAAGGGAGAAATTAGACAAGTAACTTAAAAGATAAAATCTGATGATTACTTATATTCAGACAATGAAAGAAAAATTAAAGAAAATATCCCAACTCTCGATATGGACAAATGGGTTGGTTTCTTAACCACAGACTAAGCATGCAAGACAAATAATGATTCAGGTGTATGTGTGTGTGTGTGTGTGTGTGTGTGTGTGTGTGTGTGTGTGTTTCAAGACACCACAGTGCCAGCAAGACAGGACAAGGATAAAAAATATGGAAAGAAGAGCTTTTTTTTTTTCTGGCCAGCCAGGCAATCAGTGATATTTCCCGAAATTTTCAAAGGGACAATGAAACAAAAAACAATAAAACTTAAGAGCTCACCGGGAAGGAGAACCCCAAAGAAGCCAATAAACTCAGATTTCTAGATAAGCCCGCTGAAGAATTGTACCTCAAAATAAAGGCGAACCAGAAATGAGCCAAAAGCTTACCTCAAATTAAAACAGTTCCAGTCTGGGTTAAAATGATCTCCCTCTTCCTCAATCTTCTCTGAGAACAAAAATTCTGTAGAGAAAGAAAAAATATGTAGAGCCTTCATGTATCACCTCTGGTTTTCAATAAAAAGCTTACAAGGTTAAACTGTAAGATGAAGCTAATGACTAAAGATCCAGAAAGGAAAAAAAAGTAATTCAGATATTAGAGTTAACAAGTACTGATGTTGAAATGACTTTGATGAATGTATTTAAATTATAACCATTTTCCAGCTTATTATTTTCCAGAATAGTAGGTTTTTTTTATATTTTTATTTTTGTTGCTCATGACATTTGAACTCAGGGCACTGTCTCTGAGCTTGCTTTTTTTGCTCAAGGCTAGCACTCTACAACTTTGAGCCAAAGCAGGTTTTCTGGATGTTTTCTGGTTTCCTTCCCAGGCTGGCTTCAAACTGAGACCCTCAGATCTCAACCTCCTGAGTAGCTGGGATTACAGGTATGAGTCACCAGCACCCAGTTTAAGAATAGCAGTTTTAAAAATGAATGAAGATGATGTGGAAGAAGTGAGAAATTACAAAACAGGGGAAATGTTTCACATATTTTTTTTAGGGGGGTCCGGTCGTGGGGCCTGAACTCTGGGCCTGGACGCTGTCCCTCAGCATTTCAACTCAAGGCTAGCGCTCAACCACTTGAGCCACAGTGTCACTTCTGGCTTTTTTTCTTTTTGCTTATGTGGTGCTGTGGGCCTCCTGCATGCAAGGCAAGCGCTCTACCACTGAGCCACCTTCCCAGCCCATGTTTCACATCTTGATGGAAAGGTATAGTATCTAGAGGTACTATGGTATTGATGCTTTATAGGTGTTTACGTCTGTTAAAACTTATCAAATTTCACATTTTGAATAACCCAGACATAAATAAGAAATCAGTTTATTGCATGAATTCCCTCAATAAAGTTTTAAACTCAATTAAAAATAAATTTAAAAAAAAACAAAATAATTCTTAAGTCAAAATTAATTTAATCTTGAGGCAGACCTACAGAGTGGCTGAGGAAGGACATGTATAAACTGGACAGGAGATAGAAAATAACCCATTTTCGGTTCCACTTATACTTAGGGCCCTGTTTCCTACCCATATCGGTCTTGTTCATTGCACTGTTTCCTGATATGAAGTTTTACCTGGACACTGCTTTTCAGCTTTATGTGGTTCCTATTAAAAAAAAACCTATTTAGAATGTAGGGTTCCTGCCCTGCCCCTTGCTCTTTTTTTTTTTTTTTTGCCAAACCTTGGGCTTGAACTCAGGGCATGCTTCTTTTGCTCAAGGCTAGCACTCTACCACTTCAGCCACAGCACCACATCTGCCTTTTTCTATTTATGTGGTACTGAGGAATGGAACCCAGGGCTTCATGCATGCTAGACAGCACTCTACCACTAAGCCACATTCCCAGCCCCTTATGCCCAGTATCCAATTCCACATCTTTTCTGCCTAATTTCAGTTCCATCTCCATCCCAAACATTTCTTCATTTCCAGTGTTCAGCAGCTCTCTGCTTTCTTAAGATCCTCTTATGCTAGAATGCTGAAAACCTTTAGGATAGTTCATAGTTGGTACTTTGGCCAACAAATCTCTGATTACCAAATAAATCTTAAAACCTACTCATAGCTTCAAGCATATGTTAAGATTTCAAGGTTTGACAGGAAAAAATATCAAACTTTATTTCAAATATAAGCTTTAAAGTTTTAGACTAAAAACAGACAAGCTTTTTCTTAGAACAGGAAAGAGCGATTTTCAAAAGCTAAAATAATCCACCAGAATTTTAAATCACAGTGATAATATCAGTATTCTCAACACCAGTGCCTTTAGTTCAAATAGACTGTCTAGTCATCAAAGCTGTTCATCATCATCGGTATCATCTCCCTCTCTTTTCCATTTTTTAAAAAATTCTCTTGGGGTTTCTTCATTGGGCTTTCGGGATTTCTGGTAGTATATTTCTTTCTCAGTGTCCTCCCTTTTAAATGGTTATGGTATGGAATTTACAACTAGGTCATTTGTTGTATTTACTGAATATAAAACTTTTGGCTATAACCTTTTAGCTTTAAGATTACAGATTAAACAGTCATAGTTTTTCCTAACAAAATAATTTGAAAATATGGAAACCTGAAGACTGAAGCAGAAATTACAAGAGCGACAAAGCAAGCAACTTCAAAAATCTAGAAATAAGGATATACACGGAAAATTGCAAACGGAGTCAGAGAAATGTCATAGCTTTAATCTTTACCCAACTCCTAGAAGGTTGCACTGAATTGATAAACCCAAGCCTGGAAAGAAGCCAACTTTGTCATTATAGTTTCCATTTGCAGCTGAGAAACTGGGCTAGGGATGATGGTGGGGAGAGTGGAATAGGGTCTGACTCTGCACAAAAGAGAGCTACACAGCTGTACCATCTTACTGCCCAGGCTACATTCCAGGAAATATCCCTTAAGTAAGCCTTGACAGAGAACCAAGAGGAGCATCCTAAGATGATTTGGGCCCAAGTTATTCAGCAAACACTGGAAACAACCCAACAGAGCATTCTCCTTCTGTTGTCATTCTCTTTTATAGAAGATTGGGTAGAACACAAAGATAATCATCAACCTGTAGCTTGGAGGTCACAGAACATAGAATATTATAGATAAAGTGAAAAAAAATGATATGCTCAGTGCATTAGAGCAAACAGAATGTCTAGACAGAGCCACCCAAACATGAAAAACAAATAAAAGAGAAATGATAGGGAAATAATATAAACTTTATGAGGGAGCTGGTATTCTACCATTTGAGCCACATCATTAGCCCTAAAATTTTATGTGATAAGGAAGGAAGTAAAGGAAATACCAAATCTAAATAATAAGGAAACAGCATAATATTCAGTGTATATCCTCTGAAAGGAAAATGAGGGGATGGATGATTTTGATCAAGATATATCGTATTCATAAACCAACATGTCTAATTTAATCCCTTTGTACTTAAAGGTAGTTTATATTTTTTAAAAATAATTTAAAGGAAAATTGCCTCATGGTAGAGGATAACTTAGTAAACTGTCTTATAAAATATAAAACAAAGACCCAAAGACCAAATGATTAACAACAACCTACCTAGATGGAAAAACTGACTGAGGTCTTAAACAACATCTTTTAAAATTAATTAATATTTTAGAAACAGTAACACAGTATCTATTGCTGTTAGTAATAAATTATTAACATAAAAATGAGCCAATTGCTGTGAATAAAGTTTAAAAAGAGAGATAAAAGTGTTTATTTTGTGGTGACTAATAGATATAAAAACAGATAATTTTTTTAATCAGTCATGGGGCTTGAACTCTGGACCTGGGAACTGTCCCTGAGTACTTCAGCTCAAGGCTAGCACTCTACCACTTGAACCACAGTGCCACTTCCAGTTTTCTGGGTGGTTAATTGAAGATACGAGTCTTATGGACTTTCCTTCAGGAGCTGGCTTTGGACAGCAATCCTCAGATCTCAGCCTCCTAAGTAACTGGTATTACAGGCGTGAACCACTGGCGCCAAGCTTCAAACAGACAAATCTGATCCAGCATAAGAATAATTGGTGTCCTTGTGGTAACACAATTGTGAAATTGAAAATGAAACCAACACACACAATGCAAGAGATCTTTCCAGAAACTAAGGTTATTAAAACCTTTGAAGACATCCAGGCAATGGTGGTTTATGCTACTCTGAAGGATGAGGTCCAAGGATCACATTTCAAAGCCAGTTAGGACAAAAAAGTCTGTGGGACTGTTATCTCCAATTAACTGCCAAAATGCTGGAAATGAAGCTGTGGCTCAAAGTGCTAGAGTGCTAGCCTTGAGCACTAAAGCTCAGAGACAGGACCCAGGCCCTGAGTTCAAGTCATAGGACCAGCACAAAAATATATAAAGACAAAACCCCTTAATACACACATTTTTTTTTCTGTTAGTGTACAGAAAAGTTTGTTCTATACTGAGCATAACCCAGTTAGTTACATTAAAACTAAAGAATAAAGGATAAGTAATCAAGTAGAAAGCAAATCATAATACTGGGAAAACATATCAGACTTGTTCATAAAAATATTACATGCCAAAGCCAAAGGATTAATCTTCACAAATGTTGAAGAAAAGGTGTGGTCCAAGAATGTCAAAGCCAGCCAAATGCCATTCAGCTAGAAGGACATCAGGTGGGCTTCCTTAAACCTGACAGAGTTCAGGAAATGTAACAGTCACCAACAATTCATGGCAGAAGAATTAAAATACAAATCCAAATAAAGAACCCAGAAATAAAAGCACTCAGGTTGTTGAAAAAAAACTGATAACAAATCCACTTAAATCTTGGGCTAAAATGTGAATTAACTAAGCACAGAATATTAGCTATGTAAACATATAAATGTCATTTTTCTAGACAATATAAAAATCTTAGCAAAATTTGGGAAGGCATGTAAACATATAAATGTCATTTTTCTAGACAATACAAAAATCTTAGCAAAATTTGGGAAGGCATGAGAGAAAGTTTGTGCATACTAAAATTGATAAATGTAGCTTAGAATTATTTGCCTTATTGCTTCTTAAAATCTGAAAAAAAATTATAAGGCAACAGTATGTTTTCTCCAAATGAACATTTATTTGAAGCTAGAAATTCTTTTAGTTTCTTTTTCTACTATTGATTTCAAGAAAAATTATATCTTTTCATTAATGTATCTTGTATAATACTACCTCTTAATAAGAATATTTCTAACTGATCTATCTATGCATAAAGAAATACACTATAATGGTATTTATACAATGTTAACAATGACTTCTTTCTGGGGAGTAGAATTTGTGTGAATTTTTCATCTTCATCTTTGCCTTTACTTATTTTTGAATTTGTTACACAAAGAGCATGTATTTCTACAAGATAACATTATTTTTTTCATACTTTTTTTTATTGTGAAAATACTGTACAGAGGGGTTACAATTACACGGGCAAGATAGTGAGTACATTTCTTATCAAGCATTGTAGCCTCCTCTCTTGTTTAGCCTCCTCTTTTGTTTACCCTTCCCATCCTTTCCCATCTTCCTTCCCCCCCCCAATCCTCCCCCCCTCAAGTTGTAAAGTTTGTTTTCGACATGACAACTTGTACTTCTCATTGAAGATAACATTATTTTTAAAAACATAAGTATCACAAAAGTAAAAGTACCAACATAGACTGAGGCCTACCTCAAGTGAGCGAGCACTTACTTAGGAAGCACAAGGCTTCTGAGTTCAATCCCCAGAGCTAAGGGAGAAAAAAAGTGACAAACACTAATATGATAAATATTCTCTACTGGCAAATGAAAATATGAAGGTTTTTTTATTTTGTATACTTCTAAAATATTTAAATTTTAAATGTATTGTTAAACTACTTTATAGCTTTATTTATTATTTTTCTTGGGGAAGGATTTTTTATTTAGTATTTACTCTAGGTTTTTGAGCTTTTAATAAAAAAGTTGCTAGGTTGCTATCTATTTATCCCTCTTCCTTAGGAGGGAAAAAAAGAGCAATGTCTGCAAATAACTGATCAGTTCAGGACATGCTACTAAGTACATCAGAAAAACATGAACTTTTAGAAACTGGTATCTGAAGAATATTTTCTTACAAGCTACATTTTAATTGGATGCATAATGCAGAGGAATTCTTCCTGAAAACAGGTATCCCATATAATAATTATCTTCCAAATACTTTGCCCAAAATGGGTCAATGGAATTCCATGCCATAAATCCAGTCTCCTCCCCTAAAAGTATGTTTATATGCGCCAAAATTTTACCATGTTCTGTGTAATAAAAGTAAAAACCACAGATGAAATATAAACTTTTCTTAAAAAGCACTGCATAAAAAAAACAAGGCAAAGGAAAAAACCTGTGCATTTATGAAGAGAATAATAGAAATATCCAAGGTGGGCTAAGTTAATCCTCAAGTAAAAATCCTCAAATTAAAGGGATAAGAAAAAAAGAACTTCGCAAGCTACACTCCAAGGGTACAGTTGGATAAAAACATTACCTTCTAATGTTCTATTTACAATAAATTGAATATTTCAAAATAGCTGACATAGAGGATTTCTTATGTGTTTGGGCAAAAATATGTCAATCACCAAATGAATCATTACACATTATATGCAGGTATTGAAATGTTACACTATATTTAATATATATGTACAATTAGTAGGTGCCAATCAAAAGTAGATTATTTTTTTAAATATCTGGTAGCAGATTCTGCTACCAAGCAGATACTGTTTCTGTATATTTTCCAAAACTAGCTCAGCATAAACCAGTTCTTCATTTTACAGGCTCAAGTTATGAACTTACACACAACATGTACCACAAACTTGGCCAAACTTCACCAGGCATAGTAGCACATGCTGCTTATTCCAACTAAGCAGGAGGCTGTAGGTAAGAAGGTCTGAGTCTAACCTCAGATGAAAACATGAGACTCTATCGGAAAAATAACTAAACAATAATATAGACAAAAATAATTTTTAAAAGGCCAGTAACTCATGCCTGCAATCATAACTACTTGAGAAGCTGAGATTTGAGGATCCAGGTTTGAAGCCAGCCTGGATAGGAAAACCAATGATATTCTTATTTCCAATTAGCCACCAAAAAGTTGAAAGTGGAGCTGTGGCCGACGTGGTAAAATGCTAGCCTTGAGCAAAAAAGGTCAGGGGCAGTGCCTGGGCCCTGAGTTCAAGCCTCAAGAGCGACACACACACACACACACACTCACACTCACACTAATGATCATAATAACAAGGCTGGAAGGTAGCTCAGTGGTAGAGTGTCTACCTAGAAGTTTTAGAGGTCCTGAGTTAAAACCTCATTTTGTACTTTACATCATCTTCTTTGACCTGACCTTAGTATTTCATTTTCCACAACTTTGGAATATTATGTTAGTATTTTGCATTTTTGGAGCAATTTCAGAAAACAGAAAAAGGAGAATGTGGTGGGTTTAGTAGTGACACCAGTGCACAACATTATCAAAAAATAATCATTGTGAGCTGGGCCCTAGTGGCTCATGCCTATAATCCCAGCTACTCAGGTGGCTGAGATTTGAGGATCGCAGTTTGAAGCCCAGGCAGGAAAAGTCTGTCTTATCGCCAATTAACACCCAAAAAAAAGCCAGAAATGGAGCTGTGTTTCAAATGGTAGAGCACTAGCTTTGAGCGCAAAAGCTCAGGAAAAGCTCCCAGGACCCGAAATCAAGCCCCATGGGGGACCAGCATCACAAAGAAAAAAAAAACTCATCTGTTCACCATGGAGCCTGTGATGCCAAACAGAGATATGAAAGGTATTTCACAACATGAAGTCTTCTCTCCATGAACCTCTGGACTCCAAGTGCTTGTTTACTACATCCTTTGAAGAGCTCAGGAATGCAGCCTGGAGTCCAAGCAGTCGCGGGTTCTTTTCTGGGAGATAGAACACCACGTTCCTGTACGTAGATGGGGTGTATTATATTTTCTCTTTTACGTACATTCATAGCTATACCACCCAGACAGGGACACTGAGCAAGAGAAACTCAGATGCCCAAGAGTTAAAGAGATACTGCAGGAAGCAATTAAGCTACCACAAAAATGTCCTTGAGCCTCTCCCTGACAGAGCCAGGCCTGTCCCAGAGGATTTCTCCTTTAATCTGTCTTGGTTCCCAGCTTCCTAAATAGGATTCCTCCTTTGCCTTGTTTTCTCATTTGATGCCACTGCTCTCTTTAGCTTCTCCGCCTTTCTCTTCCAACTGTGTGAATTTATTCTGATTCTAATACCTCTCGGACTTAATTTTAAAAAGTGAAACTGCTTCCATTTTTAGTTTCTTTCCATTAACTTCTTTTGTTTAAGGTTATTTGGGGTTTTTTTTAAAGAAATACTTTTCATTTGTTTGCTTATATTTCCTTTTTGATACTAGGAATCGAACTCAAGACCTTGTACTTGCTAGGTAAATGCTTTACCACTGAGCTACATCCCAGTCCCCATTTTAACAATGGAATTAAAAGCCTATTCAGAGAAAAAAACACGAACAAATCTCTCAGTAAGTCAGAAGTATTCCTTTAACTAAGAACCTGAATGAGATAATAGTTTACAGCAGAACCCAGCAGATATGTTTCTAAATTCATCATATTATAAGAAATATCTCAAATAGTATAATTCCTTGGAAAGGCATAAAGTTCAGAAAAATAAGACACCAGGAAGTAGGGTACTGAACCTACGTTAGAGAAATCTGTGTTCCAGAAGGGTGCTAAGTGTTTCCATCCCATCTTGAACAGGTATAGAGATTTTGTTCAAGTAGGGACCTTTGCATCTCACACTCAAGATGTCTTTATCCCGGGAGCAAATGAAGCCAATGGAGAAGAGCATAGGAGTGACAGGAGTGGTATGGACTAACTTCATGTTTCAGAAAGGTCACTCTGGCCAGAGTGGAGGACGAATCAAAAGAAAACAAGTCAACTTCCCTATTCATCACAGAGAAAAGTGATCACACACAAAGCATAAATCACAAGACTGTGGGTCCATGCCCAGTGCCATTTGATCTAGTGTGTTTAACCTAAGAAGTCTAGCACTGATCTGCAGCCGAGTTGGTTTCTAATCTTCACTAACCAACCCTTCACTACCTAAGGTTAACCATCAGCTTAAAGGAGATCTGGTTACATCAATTCATCAAATTCATCCCATGAGTGCCTAGCTTCACTGCTATTCCATTACTGGGAAATATGACATCCCATTTTAGAATTTATATCTGGAAAAGATGACACTGAGAGAGACCAAAGGTAGAGTTCCATGATCCCTTGTATACGATTTGTCAGGCTCCAAGTTGTTGCTTGAATTGAGATTATTTTCTTCTCTAGCTAGGCACTAATGGCTCACACCTATAATCCTAGTTACTGGGGCAGCTGAGATCTGAGGATTCCAGTTCAAAGCCATCAAAGGCAAGAAAGTCTATGAGTCTCCATTAACCACCAAAAAAGAAAAGTGGAGGGGCTGGGAAGGTGGCTCAGTGGTAGAGCGCTTGCCTTGCATGCATGAGGCCCTGGGTTCGATTCCTCAGCACCACATAAGCAGAAAAAAAAAAGCCGGAAGTGGCACTGTGGCTCAAGTGGTAGAGCATTAGCCTTGAGCTGAAGAGCTGAAGGACAGCACCCAGGCCCAGAGTTCAGGCTCCACAACTGGACCCTCCCACCCCCCAAAAAAAGAGAAGTGGAGCTGTGGCTCAAAGGGTAGAGCACTGGCCTTGAGCAATAAAGCTCAGGGACAATGGCCAAGCCCTGAGTTCAAGGCCTAGGACCCCTCTTCCCTCCTCCTTCCCCCCCCCCCAGCTGCAAGACACACACACACACACACAAAGGTAATTTTACTCTCTGGACCCAAAGATGTAGTCTGTGAAGAAAAAGAGTGTGAATATTTTGATGATTATTATAACAAACTAGGTTGAACTTCAGTGTCACAAAGCTGATTCTACCTACAGAGTAGTATTCAGAACCACCTTTTGGGTTACATTTCGGTTAGCATCCTTCCCTCTCTTCATTGTAACATTTTAGACCCACTGGTTCTGTGTAACCATTTCTCACATTTAAGTGTAAAACCAGAGCAAACTAATTTTTTTTCATTCTAAAAATTAATCCTTCACTTTAGGAAAGGATTTATGTTTCTGAGTCATAAAAAAAGCCAATGCTCTGTAGCACATAGAAGCCACATCATGAAAAGAAAAAAGAATGAAAACATCAGCAAATATCCTTTTCTGTACAGATCTGAGAGGTGAGATAGTTCTCTTGTCTGCCAAGAGGCTTCCGGCTCTGACATGATGAATCAGTCTGTTGCAAATTGTTCTCCATGGTTTTTGGACCACATTGTTAGCTGGGGAAAAAAAATAGCTGAACTGAGTGCACTGAGTCGAGTTCATTTTTGCAAGGTGCCTCGGGATTTTAAGAGAGAAAAGAAAATAAAGGTGGCAGGCCTCATTTTGATGGCTCTTGTGATTATCTTAAAAGTGAGAAAAAGTAATTGCAGGTAGATGAAATCCTCCACTAGCTGCCACTTTTGACTTCTGTTACTAATGGGACTCATGGTGTAGCAGCTCTGGGGAAGCATTACACACATCACCTTATGAGAGAATCTTTGCTTAACTGGAGCGTACATTTCACTGTTTATGCATGCGTATCCAAACATCACATTGAGCAGGGCTCTGGTGGCTTACATCTATAATCCTAGCTACTCAAGAGACTGAGATCTGAGAATCATGGTTCAAATCCAGGCCATGAAGGAAAATCTGCAAGACTCTTAGGAACCAGCAAAATGAAGCAGCAAAACGTCATTGTGGTTCAAGTGGTAGAGCACTAGCCTGAGCACAAAAGCTAAGATACCCAAGCCCGGAGTTCAAGGTGCAGTACATGCATGCATACATACAAAAATCATATTTTATACAATAAATGTATGTAATGAAAGAATGCAAAAAAGAACATTTATAAAAAGAATCTGAAGTGAAACATGTAATGATCTGCCAGGCTATATCTTTGAGGCTATGTAGCATGCCATACCAAACTTGTGTTTTTCCAAGCTGCTTCTAGCCAAGGACTGTGCATGAAGTTAGTAGACAAATACAGGGTCTACTACAGCCCTATGGAGGAATTTTTCTCTTGGGGAAAAAGATACTAGAAGCTCTCCATCAGTGTAACCATAACTTCTCAGAGCTACCCTCCCTTTTGAACTTCCACCTACTCCAGTCTTCTGCTTTCTTGCTTTCCCTTTCATGAAGGCAAGATTTTCATCACAGTTAAAGGCCCTCCTCACCTATGTCTGCTCCCTCGCTTTTATCCTTCACAGGTACCATTCTACTTGGTGTCTGCTTCCCAAAGACCCAAATAGAGGCCAAAGGGAAGAAGCAGATCTTTGTTTCTTCCTTTACTCTAAACCTAGCATCTCCTCCATGCACTCTCTTGCCTTCCCATCCAACCTGAGCTTTCCCTCTTAGCAACATCTGTGGACTTTTGAAGTATTTACCCTTAGTAGTTATGAAGCATTTCACCATTACTTTCCCAACAGAACCACCCATCCTTCTTAGACTGGAAACAGCAAAATGTAACCTTAATGAATCAAAAGTAAATATGAAAAGTCAAAGAGGGTGCTGAGATGCAAGAGTAAAGCCCATCCCAACCAGCAATATGAATGATTTGAGAGTGAGTGTGTGTGTGTGTGTGTGTGTGTGTGTGTGTGTGTTTTATTCTCCCTTGGGATGAAGTGGCAAATATCTCAAACCTAGAAACAACTTCCTAATTTTAGTGAGAAAGAATTAATACAAGCATATCATCCTACCTTTCAACTCTTTTATCTGTCCCCAAATTATTATTAGATCACTTAGTAATAGAATGGAATTGCTTATTTTGTTTTTCTCTATCTACATTCATAAATCAATATCATGGTTAAAGTTGGGGGAAATGTCTGGGGAAATAAATGTGAAATATCTGAATAAGCCATAGCATGTTCAATGTTTAATCAAGTAGTTATTGTAATGTTTTTAATGGATTTATCCTGCAATGAATCTATTCAAGTTGCCTGTGGTTTGCTCATTTCAATTGTTAATGTCAAACAGACCTAGGAAATCACAAAAGATAGTGAATAACTGTGTTGCTGAGTAACTGTGTAACTGAGTTTCTGTGTAACTGAGCTTGCCTCTGAAAATTTCTCACACCAATGGATTCAAAAGTCAGGTGATTCTTTTATTAATTAAAACACAGACCTAATCATATTTATTTGTCACCACTAAGTATATTAATTCTCTTCAATATGGCTTAAAACTTAAAAGATGAGGTATGCGAGTCAAATCCTATTTGTCTACTGGATGGAGATTTCATTCTCTGAGCCTGAAACACTGATTCCAAGTCCATTCATTCTTACTCTCATCCCCCAAACCCCTCTTTCCCTCTCTCCTCCTCTTGGTTCTCTCGCTTTCCTTTCTCTCCCACCATTTTTCCAGAGCTAATAATGAACCCTAGCGGCAGTAATTGGTTGGGATGGGAGTTAAACGATCACTACCAGAAAATACTTTGAAGCTTTCTCACCACCTGTGACCTTACCACTCCCTACCCTCAGTCAATAAACAAAGGTGGAAAGTCCATATTAAATTTTCTAGACTGAGTACAGTATTGTGACACATGTGTACAGCCAGCCAGCCTTCCCTGCTTCTCCCATCTGTCGTGGCCTAAACAGCTGATGGAGACAGTCTTTCATCTTTAATCTAATCAAGTTACTTTCCCATGGGAAGCAGCCAATAAAGCCCAAACCTATATACTCCAACTCTTTCTAGGCCCCGGCAGCTTACCACATCTGACATTTCCCCAAAAATCAGTGAGAGTAGCCTCTATGAGTCACTAAGGACAAATCACATTCCTGAAAGAAATGAGCACTGCTCACAGAAACACATTAGGCCTAGCTTTGAAATTGCCCTCAGTCCCTGTAGACCTCAATGGCATTTAGGCCTGAATTCTCTACATCTCTAGGATAACTTCTACTTGCTGTTCAATTTCCTGTAACTATATCTATCTCCTCTCTTGCTTTATTGTAATAAACTAGAATAAAAAATATTTGTAATATTTGGCATATTCTTTAATATTCTCCTTTAAACTAAATTCCTATTACAAATTCAAGAGTAGCTAGTTACCATTTTCTTTGTAGCATAGACTTTCAATTTGGTTTGCATATTACTTTACAGCCTAGTATACACACACACACACACACACACACACACAGAGATACACACTCATATATACAAACATATACACAAACATTGGGAAAACAGACATTGGAAGAGGAGTCTCAGGAAAGGAGAAATGACAACCAAGCATATTATGAAGTGGGATATACTGAATATAAAGAACATTAGTCTACAAGAAGTAACTCTGAATACAAAGTGTGAACTTCAGAAAAGAAGAATGTATCAATTTTGGTTCACTAGGATGAAAAAAAAACCATACTATAGTCATGTAAAATGTTAATAATAGGGAAAGTTAGGGGCCCAGTGTAATTTCTGTAACTATTTTGCATAAAAGTATACTTTTAAAGTGGTTTATTAAGAGACAACAAAAGGTAATAAAGTTAAGGACAATAACATAACAAGGCAGTAGCCAGCCCTGAACGACGGTGGTGACACTGACCTCTTTCTTACCAAGCCTCATCTCCCCACCTTTAAAGCACTGGTCATGATTCAGTCCCTTTCTCAGTCACACGGGAGAAAAAGTCATGGATGCCGAAGACAAAGCACTTGAGCAGCAGACTAATGAAAAGCGTGGTGATTAAGCTAAGCCCCACATCTTACTATCCTCTGCCCAGATCCAAGGGGAGGCAATAAAACTTTGTGAAATTTACATGGAAATCTGAACACAATCCAAATCACCAATCATCAGTGAATCTACCCAAAATGGGTTAGGAAATTTAAACCAGAACACTTTTCTGTTTTAAAAGTAGTGCCGTTTTGCCTTTTACTTTATTTCATTCTTTTATTAAGAATATGAGTGAGTAGGCAATGAAACATGTGAATCAGATGGAAGGAATAAAACTTGGGATAAAATGGCTCAAAACCAAACAAATCATTGGAGCTGAAGAAAATCCTGGCTGTGATAGGAATTCTGCCCTTTCCAACATGTATCTGAATGAAGCAAACCTCAAAGCCACATGTAGGGGTGTGAAACTTCATAAAATGAACAAATGTATGCTGATTAATTTTCCAAAACTCTACAGACAGTGTTGCAGGTTAGCTGAAGCTCAAATCAGTGTAGATCTGAAACTCAAACCCAGCAGAATCTGGATATTATAAGCACTTTTTCTTAAGTAGGTATTCTCCTACTTAATGGTCACCCATTCTATGGAGTTTGGGTTTAGAAGAAGATGGCTCTGATCCTATGTATCTTGGTCTACACCGAGAGATCATCCTGCCCAAATTCATCCTGTCAAGTTCTCAATTTTTTTTTCTGGAATGGAAGTACATGTATTTAAAAAAAATTGGGGGCTACACATGGTGGCTGGGGCACATATTACCAGCCATGCACTGGAAGCATTGTAAGGGGACTGCAGTCTGAGGCAAGCCAGGTAAAAATGTGAGATCCTATCTGAAAATAACTAGCGTACAAGAGCACCGAAGATACAGCTCAGTGGTAGAGTATGTGACTAGCAAGCAGGAAGTCCAGAGTTCCAATCTCAGTACTGCCAAAAACTCAATCTTATTTGAAAACTGAATACAGAATCAATTAAAATTAGAACTGCTCTAGATGTGAATGAGGACAGGATCTGGGGGTCACACATCTTACTGATCCTATTAATTAGCGTATACATTTAAGTGCAAAAATGCCATAGTTCATGGAAACATGTTTATAACTTGCCCAACTATTTAATACTTAGTTGACCAACAGAGAAATATATTCTTATCATAAGTGATATTAATACAGTAACTTTACATTTATGTAACTTATGAAACACATTTCAGTGTTTCAAAACAGTCTTAAGCTAAGAAGAGGAAATGCTCTAAGACAGTACTAGAAGGGGAATAATTTGGCAGATGCTCATGCATCTTATCTCCTTCTCCTGGGCACCAGGTATGCTACACACTCCAGCTACTTTTGTAGGGGGAACAAGTGACAGTTCTAGCCAATGAAACGTGTGGGAATATAACATGGATTTATTCCAGGCCTGGCCTCTAAACTGTCTTATTCTTCCTTCATATACTCTCCCTCCCTTATCTATATACTGGAAGGTAAGAACTTTTAGTCAGCAATTACAAGATGGAGGGAGACCAGATGCCCAAGTTTCTATTTCAGTGAGAATGAACAAAGAAAACAACACTGCCAGCATGACACTGTAACATGAGTAAAAAACAGGATTTTCCTGGGTTAAGCCACAGATTTGAGAGTCTGTCATTACAGCAAAATTTAGGCTATTCTAACTGATACAGAAGACAGGAATGTCTAAAATTTATTTTATCTTATTTAAATTTTTAAAAATTTTATTTTATGAGTTAATGGTAGCCTGAGTCTCCCCCATGTTTTAGATTCATTTTACAATTTATTACTAGAAAAAAAATTTTTCCATTCATGATAAGAACAAAGTATAACAACAGCATGTTCTTGATTATTAATTGAGGTCTGTGATAAAACAAAAGGTTCTACATACTGGTACTCTTATCCCACTTTATCTTTTGTCTGGAGCAGTGTTGGTGTGTACTAAAGCAGTGGATGTATAAAGCAGAGGTTTCAGATTGAGGAGAGGAATCTTCATTCTGGACTTAAGTGTTCCTAGACAGGAGAAGAAGACTGGCTGATAGTTTGCTTCATGTTGTCAGACATTTAAAATACAGAAATCTTGATAACTGTGAAGTTCCTGAGATTGCATACAATATTACACCTGAGAAGGGTATTGCATTGAGATATTAATATTTGCTTTAATATAAAAAACTTTTGTCAGTAGATTAATAAAACAGCAATTCTTTTCTTTTATAGTGAAGGTCAAACTTTCCTTGCTCAGTGCTTCTTGAATCTACTCTGTTCTGAAGACTATCCCCATCCATATTTTTGCTGAGGTTAAATGGCAGAAATGGAAATTGCCTTCGAAGAGAAATGGAAAAGGGAGTATAGGGATGGGATGGTTTGTGGACAGGTTAAAAGGAAGTACTTAAAATAAAACAGGGGATGGGAAGTGATAAGAGAGGTGCTGTCAATGTGAGGCCTTGTAGCAGTGCTGGGTGAAGGTAGAGGAACAGGTAGAGTTGTCCTCAGATCCAAACTACTGAAAGCTGAAGGAACCCCACCTCAGACTTCTCGCCTTTACCATTGCTGGTTCTACACCCACTACACCACCATCTCCTCTCTATGCCTGGTAAGTGAATTCCATCTATGAAACCCCTGTTAGTCTTCTGTCTTTTTCAACATGAACCACACCAGAGGGATCCCTATACCTTTTGGGTCAGTTTGTTCTCCTTTCGGGGATGTGTGAATCGAGAATCGTTATGGACCTCTTCTACGTCCTTGCGGAAAAAGGAAAGGAAGGAAGGAGAGAGGAAAGAAAGACAAGTGCCTAACACTTTCATCACTCGTACAGGAACTATAATCTACAATGAGTGCAAAGCACTGGCTCTACTAGGTACTGTGTGCCTTCAGGTGGGGCTGCCAGAGATAAGGACTCAAGAGTCAGTGGTTTATTAAGAAAATACTTCTCAAGGAGACTGGTATAAAATTGAGAGACCTCCAGGAAAGGAATAAAGCCAAATAAGGATGTTTCCTCAGGCTAAGTTCTACAGAAAGTATCTTCTTCTGCCTTACTCTCCAGAATCCTCCGGAGTATAAGTTATACCTCCAGGTTGTGCCTGGGACAAGAGAAGTGAGATGGGCTTCAGCACCTCCCTCACGCCTAGATCCAGGGCCATGTGCGAGGGGGCGGGGGAGACCACATTCCAAGTACTTTGGTCTGAGGAGCTCTTTGCATGGGAAATCATTTCTCCCAGGAGGTTCAATGCTAAGATAGATGAGGGAGTGTACACTTCCACAATCTGAGCAGAAACCCCCACGTTGTTCTTTAGCCCGTCTAAGAGAGTTGTCTTCTAAAATTAATTGCAACCAAAGGAACAAAGACTTAACCATAGGAATGTTAAAGGAAAGGTCTAACAAAGAGGAGGGTCTAGAACAGGGAAAGAATAAGGGTATGTCATAAGGAGAGCCCTGAAACACAGATGTCCAATGGATCTGTTTGTCTCTTCTAAAAGCTTGTTGTTGATCTTTTCCCTCTCTCTGCTTGTCAGTGGCCATGTCTTCATTTGAGTCCAGGAACTGGCCATTTTACTGGACATTGCCTCCTCTTTGTCATTCTTTTGACCACAGGCCCCCTTCCAGAATCTCTGTCTTCCTGAGACCTCACCAGCACCTTTTTCTTCAATAATATAAACAGATATCTTTCTCTGTTCCACTCCTAACCTAGCTAAGCTAGGCCCCAGCGGGTCTTGTTTTTATAACCAAATACATCCACATAAGATACCTTCTGATGCCAAAGTTCTCACTCTGACTCTATAGTGTGTGTGTCATAAGATTATTCCCTCCCTTTTAACTATATAGTAGATATGTTATGCGCGCGTGCACGAGCGCGCGACCACACACACACACACACACACACAAAGTCAAGACAGATGGTAACCTGCCCCAGCTCATTTAGCAGATTAGTGACAGAATCAGAACAAGAAGTCAAATTCTTAGCTATTTCTTCATTGTTCTTAACTTCCTAACACACTGTCTCTGCAATGTTCCAGCATTTTATATCAACAGTAATAAATATAAAATCATTTCTTGAGGGAAGCAATTCAAGCTAAGCACCAAGTGCATTCCATAGATATGTAGATTTTTTTCCTTCTGAATCTTGGGTTGAGGCACTTGGTATAAATGTGTGAACAGTTAGCATACAATCCAAAAATCACACAAAGGGAGCTATCCAAATAGCAATAGAGATTCTACAGAGATGGAAGAAATTGTTTAGGAGGACTACTGATTACTATGAAGCTCTTGGGTAGTTTCCATGACTTTGTTTTCTCAGTATTTACTTATTTATTTACTAATTTCAAGGAACACAAAGGCATAAAATATAAAGATGAGGGTATTTCAATTAGCATCTAGTTTCCTAGGTCATTGGGGCCCTGCCTTTGGAAGGAGCACTGGTATACTGAAGTGAGTTCTCTCAAGAGCAGGTTACTATAAAAGCCTGAGTCTGACCCTGAATCTCCAGCTTCCTGGCGATGTAATTTTTCTTCCCACATGTCTCTTCTATCCATCATAGGGCTTTCCCTATGTTGTTTTGACTATCATCCTCTAAAACTATGAGCTAAATATACTCTACTTCCATATAAAATTAGCCTGTGAAAGAGACTGTGGCACAATAAAGCAAAACGGAGTCCTATCCATGGCAAAACTGAGAGTGATTAAATCAAATACTATGGGACTACAGAAAAATCTTCCCTCAGGAGGCTTAGAATCAACAACTTGATCTTCTGCTCCAAGATTTCCCTTTTTATTTAACTACACAAAACATACTGTAATCAAACGTGATCTTATGTAGATTGACGATAGGAAAGTAGATGAAATCAAAGCATTCTGGTTGAAGTGGGGTGAGGTTTAGCTGTCCAGCACTGAGTTATCTTCGTGGAACCCTAAAACCCTAAGACAGTGTTCTAATGGCTGGTCTAATCAATAGAGCTCACTTTATCATAGAAGAATCTAAGGTCCACAGAAGGAATCGTCCAGTATCTACTGGAGTGAATGAAGTCTTCTGTCACAGATGGCCATGGATCACCATAACAGTCCACAAGGTCTCACCTCCTCCTATTGACCTCTGGTGTAACTGACGTGTAACTCCACAGCACTCTGCCTTTCTCTGCACATGATGCCACACGTGAGTAGCTGCTTCTCTCCGCTTCTACTTCAGGCTGGCTTGCCATCTCCTCAGCAGGAGATCAACTGCATTCATCGTTTGCAAAGGTAGCCTAAGATAGCTAGGACAAAGAAGGTTTTGCTAAGTTTTGCATTTCAAATTAAGAATTGTGGAGTCCAAAGTGAGACAAGAGTCTTGAAAGTGGCATTTTAAAGGGACATACACCTCTAACACAGAGATGTTAATGAAACTGCCCTGCACTTCTATCCTGGAAATCCAAATACATTCTTGACTTCAAGCCTTTACACCCAGTGTATTTGTTTGCTTACAATATCCTTATTTTGGTAAATTCTATTCATCCTTCTAGGAAGTGCACGCCTATAGTATTAGGTACTTAGGAGGTATAGTTAGGAGTATCATAGTTCAAGGCACAAAGCACGTGACAGTCCCTGAGAAAGAATAAAAGCAAAAAATGGGTTAATGGTGTAACTCAAATTGCAGTGCATTTGTCTGGCAAGCCTGAGGCCCTGAGTTCAAAACCCCATTACTGTCAAAAAAAAAAAAAAGAAAGATTTAAAAAAATATGTCTGATTCATGTTAGATGCCTCAGCTACTACTAGCATGGTATTCATGGTGCTGGACACTTTGCTGGTTGACATTGTAATTGAGTACTAGCTGGGGTTATGAGAAACTAAGGTCCTTCTCAACCAAAGACTTTCTGAGACGTTTCCAAGTAGTAATAAGCTACCATTCATTATTTGCTTGGCCAACTTAATACTTTGTTGAAAAGTAAGATGACTGTGTGAATATTCTGTTATTGGTCATTGAAAGTTTCTGATGGATGGCCCTGGCACTCACCTTTGGTCTTTTTCAGTCTCAAGCCTCCTTAAACATTCTTCTGTTTGTTCATCAGCACCGGATCTGTTCTGAAGCAGACATGTTGCTATGGCCGGCACAGCCAGCAATAGCACATTCCCCCCACTGCTGGCCACAGCCCCTAGTAACTGTCAGCTTTTCAGATATGACTGACGAGAGTGGAACGCAGAATCTGTGGGAAAAAAAGTATGAAATGAGATCTCAACTTTCACTCTCTCATTATGTAAAGATGATCTCATGTTCTCTGATGGTTTTAGGGTGAATCTCACATGGATCAGAAGCAGAAAGGGCTTCCCCTAGGAGAGAACTAACTTGGGCCTGGTTAACTGGTGGTACCGCTTAAGCCAGCAAGCACAGAAAGACAAATTTAAGTTCCATATCCCAAATTCACAATGCATGTCAAGGCTCCAGAGAAGGGCTAGCCCCTTTTCAGCAACTGCAACATAACTAAAGTTACTTCATTTGCAAGAATTTATTCTAAAAATACAACTAGCTTATCCCATATCCATTTTCTTAAGCCAAGAGCACAACAACTTCAGTAATAGAAAATGTCAGCTCACACATATCTCTGAATTTCAGCCTTGTCATCTAAGGCTTTTCAAGTTTTGTGTTGAAATAACAGTCCTCTCCCCACCAATGGATCTCCTGCCCAATCACATTCTTAGCCCTAACTTCACTTTTAAACATGCCAAGTGTGTATTCCTGCTTTCATGTACAAGCATTTATTTAGTCACATGGGATTTACCATGTTTATTGTCAATCAATTGATCTCTTCTTCCTAAATTCTTCTAGGATTTCCAGCTAACTGTTTGTGTTTCCAACAGAAATAACAAACAAGAGCACAAGAGAGAAATGTGTGTATCTTGCTGAAATGTGAGGTATCTGGGGTTATCTCCGGAAGGCACTTGAGACATGACTAGAAAAAAGGAGAATCCGAGGAACTGTTTGGAAAAACAAATCACATTAAGATTGTTTATTTGGATTCCTAATACTTCCCTTTCTCTGGTGGTATTTACATTGCACTAATAATAAGTTATTAAATCTGAGAAATGTATTTTTTTACTCCTAAATAGTTTATTAATTTGTCCTTTCGAGCAGCCAGATAGTAAGAAAGGTCCAAACAAGCTCTTGGTTGGTTGATATGAAGCTCTATATTTACTGAATAAGAAAACTTTAAGTTTCTTTTTTGGTACTAGTACTGGAGTTTGAACTCAAGACTTGGGCACTGTACCTTGTCACTTAGCTTTTTCACTCAAGGATTGTGCTCTAGCCATACTTCTACTTCTAGCCTTTGGAGGGTTAATTGGAGATAAAAGTCTCACAGACTTTCCTGCCAGGCTGGCTTTGAACCACAATCCTCAGATCTCAGTGTCCTCATTGACTAGGATTACAGGTGTGAGTCACTGGAGCCTAACAAACATTACCTATTAAATGCAATATTTTAGAATACCAGGGTCTATTTTCCCTGAAGTTGAGTCTTTGTGTTCTCTTAGGAATCTTTATGACGCCAAGAGGGTATAAGACTGCTCCCAAGGGTAGGAGTTGAACCACAAGTTTTTATTCCTTCACTGGCCCAAATTCAATGGGCTTGAGCCATGATTTTTTCTAACTTGTGTTAACGAAGTTCTAATTAAGCAGAGTTTGTTTTAATGAAGTCAGAAGCCAGGTCTTGCCATTTCTACCTAGACTTTCAGCATTGCAGAGTTCTTTCTTAATTAAGATAAAGAATTGCTATTGGCTTCCACAGCCAGAATTTTCCATTTGTTCCACTTAGAATGCCAGTTGGCTTCCACACCCTGCAAACATGTGCCTCTGGCACAGCTGGACAATTTATGAACTTCTTTGGGATTAGAAAGGTGCCATATCCTTAGGAAACACTCCTAGTACCCTAGGTTCCTATTTATTCTCACCAATGATCAATCCTTTCCAAGTAATAATAAGCAAATGAGCAGTAGAAGAAGGGAACCATGCGATGCTGGCAGCGATGCTTCCAGAAAAGTCTCTTCTCTTCCTAAGCCAGCCTGAATTCAACGAAGACTGATAGGGACACTCTTCAGCCATAATTCTGCCTTCTAATACTTGGGGGTAACTTGAAGATAGAGTAGAGAAGGGTCTTGGGCTGTCCATAGAGTTACCCAGAATTCATGAAGGCACAAAAGGAGTGGTATGCCTTAGGGGTGAGCAGTTCACCAGAGCTTAAACTAAACATCTTCTATTCTAGCTCCTGCCCTTTACTCACAGAGCCAAAAATTATGAGACCCTGAAAGAACCTTCTGTTTCTCTGCACCTTGACTTTCTCATCTGCAAAGACAACACATGAATATACCAGTGCTTCTTAGACTGTCTGTGATGAAGTAACATACTGTCCTAACTTTTCCTATCACAACCCACTGATCTTTTTTAAAAATACAATTTAAAAAAAGCAGAATTTACCAGAATGACTGGTAACGTTTCAACTTTGCAGCAATTTCAAATAACTACTAAAGTTTCTAAATGTTTGCTCTCATTTTCTAGATTTAAATCACCATGAACTGATAGAAACACATGGACCAGCGGTTGCCCTTAGCCCACACTTTGTAGAACACTGGATTAAACAATATATTCAGTCATTCGCAGGTCTACATATCCCACAGCTGTACCTTCAGTAGGTTTGTCCAAGTACCCAAATGTAAAGCCTGTTTGGCAAGGACAAAATTAATTCTTTGGGTACCGTAATCTCTCATGGCTGCTCTAGAAAATACCTTAATGTGGATGGCTGATAAACAACAGAAAGTTATTTCTCACAGTTCTGGATGATGGGAAATCTAGGTTCCAAAGACAGGCCAATCCTCTGTATCTTCATATGTGCAAGAGGCAAGGAATCCATCAATCCATGAGTACTGTACCCTAATGACCTAATTACCTCTTAAAAGGTCCCAACTCCCAATGCCATCATGTTGACAGTTAGGGTATCAACACACAAATTAGGGGAGGGAGACACAAACATTCTGTCTGTAACATGGACATGATAACAAAGACTAACAGCCATTTTCCTGTTAATCTCTCCGAATAGCAGTAAGTCCAGCTCCACCAGCTATTAGGAAGCTCAGAGCAAGTTACTTAACCTCACTGTACCTCAGTTTCTCCTCTCCAAAACATTTAATGTGTTAAGGTGTTTTTGCTTTAATCAAGTTGGAGAAAAGTTCTGGAGAAAGAAAAAAAAACTTACTTTTATTCAAATTTCTTCTTCCCCATTTGCTTTATCTTTCTGTTTCTCTTCTTCCTCCCACCTTCCTTGCTATCTTTTTTTTCCTTTTCTAAACTATTTGAGCATAATATCTATCTACCATGCCCATTGTTTTGAGGACTCAAAGAATGAATATATGAGAAATATTCAAAACACTGCCCTGGAACACCCTGTAAACTCTTATAAAGCATTAGTTCATGTGCTTGATTTTCCATCTATTCAATAGAGGCCTCAAAGTCACCTGGAGGCCACCCCATGTGGTACCTTCAACATGCTGGAGGCTTTGCCTTGTGCTCTTCCTTTCTCAAAGACTTGTGTTTAGTTTACTTATTTTCAAGTGCAGTGGATTGGATAAACTTTTAAAAATACTTGTTTTTAACATGCATAGCCAGCCTTCAGTGCTGGTATTGAGTGTATCTGCTCTAAATTACTCTATGGTATTAAACCAAAAAAACTCTGGGTGTAACTTCTCTAGCCATAAAAGAAATGCAAAGCAAAACAACATCGAGATTCCACCTCATCCCAGTTAGAATGGCTATAATCAAGAAATCTAATAACAACAGATGCTGGAGGGGATGTGGCCAGAAGGGAACCCTACTGCATTGTGGGTAGGAGTGTAAACTTATGCAACCACTTTGGAAAGAGTATGGAGGTTCCTCAAAAGACTCAACATAGAGCTCTCCTATGACCCAGCAATCCCACCTTTGGGCATTTACCCAAACAATCACAAACAAGGCTATACTAAAGTTAGCAGCATGACTATGTTTATTGCAGCATTATTTACCAGAGCTAAGATATGGAACCAACCCAGATGCCCCTCAG
>NW_012267253.1:9515-16862 GCF_000151885.1 Dipodomys ordii | reverse complement strand
GCCACTTCCAGCTTTTTTCTTATGTGGTGCTGAGGAATCGAACCCAGGGCCTCGAGCATGCAAGGCAAGTGCTCTACCACTGAGCCACCTTCCCAGCCCCTGTACATAGAATATTGTTTGTCCATAAAAAGCACAATATTGATATGTACTTAAAACATGGATGAACCTCAAAAATACCAAATGTCCCAATAATTCACCAAGAGAATTATATCAGAAACCAAAGAACACAAATGTATGATTCTATTCACCTGCACTACCCAGAATAGGAAAATCCATAGATAGAAAGTAGAATACTATTGCCAGGAATTGGATGTATCATAAAGGTATTTTAGAAATAGCAGTGATGTTTTTCCATACCTATGAACATGCTAAAAATCAACTTAATTGTACACTTTTATGGATAAACATTATGGCATATGAATTTTTAACTGGTTAAGCAAGAAAAATAGGGTATATATTTAAACAATCTAAAGTTTAAAACAACTATGATGTAGGTCAAAGTCAATCCCAAGGCTAAGGCTAACTTGTTGATTTTTCTATTGCCACAGCTAGACTTGTCCCTTTTCTCTGGGTTTCAGTCAGATTCATTACAGCAGACATTGGCTTTGCTAAAATACAGCAAGTTCCCTGAAGTTATCATCCTATGCCCAGATCATGATTGTCATCTAGGCTGTGGAGCTGTTATCTCAAATAAGTTTTGATCTGTCTCTGTATTTTTGGACAGTGTGAGCCTCAGAGCTCTGGCTTCTCCATCTCCACACTGCCAGTGATTGTTTTTGTCAAAAGCACTTATCTGTCTTTCGTTGCAGTACAGATGATACCCAAATGTTATCTTCATCCATCAAACTGTCAGCCTCGTTGTTTATAAAACATGGGGCACTGGAAACTGGTTGTCACCAAACATCAGCTCAGTCCAAATAAAACAGAACCCCTTGGTTAGATACAGCCCTGTGTAGGGAGAAGCCTGCTGACATTTATTAGGATAAATGTTCAGAAACACCTTTCTTAATCCAAACACTGTCAGAGACCTAGGGATGATGCTGACATCTTGAGATACTGAAGCAGATCTCAAGGAATTTTGTATTCCTTAGACTGGAAAAGTTTTTGATTGTTTAAAAATTATTTGTTTTAAAACACTGAAGACTTTAGGAGCTTGGCTTTAAGTTTCTGTTAGAGTCCAACATGAAGAAGGATGATGGAGAGACTATCTTTGCTGAAATCACCTGATCATAGAACTGCTTATACTAGGAAGAACTTGGAATATTCAGGACACTTTCACACAATTTTCCTTCCAGACTTGGCCTCTCCCAGTGACAGATGGGATGATGGGAGGGTGGCAGAAGAGAGGCAAATTTTAGTTTCATCCTTCCAGGACATGGAAGGGGGGGTGAGTTTGGATGAGGAGACCCAAATTATTCTGACCCCCTTTGGTCCAGCAATTCCCTGTCCTTCTGCTCAGTCTCTCAAAGTATTTCCTCAACCATTGATCTCTCCTAGGTAGAGCAAAGAAACCTTATTGGTTAGTTACAAACAAATGCATACATTAACATAGAAAAATGTGTCCACTGTGGTAAAGGAGGGATACATGGCAGATAGGATGTGCTAAGCACTGGTCCCTTATCTTACAAGATCCAGTTACCAAGTTACTATTTCATATAGTAATAGGAACTAGGGATGAGCAGGATGTGAACATGAAGACTGGAACTGACTTAGGAAGCTTACGGGAACAGTGTTCATTATCTATTTACAAAATAACCAAAATTGTTTATTAATAAGCAAGTACCTAGCCAGATTTGGGTGCCTCAAGCCTATGTAAGCCTAGATACTCAGAAGGGTAAGCTCTTAAGAGTGTGGTTTGAGGCTAGCCTGGGAGACTCTTACCTTCAAAAAATAGTAAAACCCTGGAAGTAGAAGTGTGGAAGAGTACCAGCCTTGAGGGGGGAAAAAGCCAAGCAAGAGTGCAAAGCCCTGAGTGCAAGCCCCAGCCCCAGCACCAAAAACAGAATAGAATAGAAAATAGAATAGATAAAGTAAGCAATTATACTCCAGTATCCAAGCAGTTATGACTTCCACTGTCTCCACAAAGCCCAGACCTTAAATTTTTGGATTATTTGAGAAGTGTCTGTTCATATCTTTTATTTGTGTTTATATTATCTTTTAAGAAGCCACACAAAGGACTTGCCATCCAACACACAGTTTATGAATACAATGCAGCTTGAACATCACTCCTTTCATCATTCTCCTCCATCCCTCACAAGTCCACTCCTTCCCTCAACGTTCTTAATTTTGTAGGATTTACACTGAGTGTTATGACTGCATTCTTCACCATAAGAATGACCCAGTGTGGCTTAACAGGAAGAGGAGTAAAGAAAACAAATCTAGTAGGTCATTGGACCCAAAAAGTCCAAGTCAATAATCCCTGCCCTGGTATTATGCAAAATAGAAATGTTTAATAAAATTTCAACTATTTGGCTGCCATGACTTTCTGAAACAAATGAAATTTTAAGAGAAATTTGAATGATTTCACAAAAGGATTATTCAGAAAGGAATGTTTAGCAATCTAAGGAAGGCATCAACTCTAAAAGAGATGTGGACTGTCCAAATCATTTCCACTGTCTCCCACCTCTACTTCATGCTTTCCACAAGACCTCTTCAAAGCTGAAGAGACTAAGCAAACAACACATAACAAAATCAAATTTTTACAAATTTTGTCATTCTGATAGGCAGCATCAGTGATAGATGAGCTGCTTACAGAATCAGTTGCACATTGACTAAAACTTAAATAATGAAACTTTATAGCCATTACAGTTTTGCTTTGCAGATATAACTACTGTTATATAAAACTGTTTTACATCTGTAACATCTATGAGCTACATTTTATTGTTAGGCTTGTTTTCTACATCACCCTTCAGGAAAATACAGTTCTCAGTTATAATATTCCTCATCTAATATTCTTATGCTGCAATATTTTTTGTGTTTTATTATGGAGTTTTCAGGAACTTATTAACATGTATGGACTTAGTTATACGATAGGCAAATAATTCTGGGATTTCATTTGCCTAAAACAATAAAGCTGTATTGCATTTATGCAACACAATCACCTTGAGTTGGTAGTGGGGGGGTCTATTCCCCTGGCCCTCACTTAGGAGCCCAGGCTGAGAGATTAGTCATTGTCAGAGGCCTTGCTCTGTGTAAAGGAAGAAGGAATAAATGAAACACAACACATATTCATGCACAGAGCTTCCAACCAGTTTAGAAGACAAAAGGAACAATGAAGTATGGTGAAGCAGAAGGAGGGAAAAAAGGTAATAAGGGAGTGAATATGATCCAAGTACACTATATACATGTGTAAAAATTTCATAATGAAACCCGTTAAAATATGATTTCAAAAATAACTAAATAAATAAAGGCTTCCACCCAGGAGTGACCCTTGCCACTCTTCAATCACATTTCATTGGGTAGAGCAAGCCATGTGACTATGCCTAACCTGAGAGAAAAGACATACAAGGCTGAAGAAGAAGAGAATAGATATTTATCATGAAGAAAAAGAGAATAGATATTTATCACTAACACTCATGGCTACCAAAAGTTGTTTTAGAAATTATAGTAGGCACTTTTATTTTTGAAATATGTTGCGTAGTATGCAAGAATATACAAAATATTAACTGAAATCTGAGAGATTCAAGGAAGAACTCAAATAATTTAATTCCTTAGAAAGGCAAAGTCAAAGGTCAACAAAAGAAACACCAGGAAGCAGGTTCTTGAAAGGGGTGGAGTGGGGTGAATAAAAAGGAAAAGAGAAGGAGAATACAGTCATTAAATCACTGTATATCCTACAAAATTAAGAAGAGTGAGGCATGGGGTGAGTAGGGGAGGGATGAATGAAAAATGTGGAAAAGGATGATATTGAACAAGATGCATGGTATTCATAACTTGCTTTGCTAAATGGCAGGTCCTGTGTACAATGACTTAAAGATAATAGAAGCAAGCTGGGCACCAGAGGCTCACGCCTATAATCCTAGCTACTCAGGAGGCTGAGATATGGGGATCTCGATTCAAAGCCAGCCCAAGCAAAGAAAGTTTGTGAGACTCTTATCTCCAATAAACCACCAGAAAACTGAAAGTGGTGCTGTGGCCCAAGATCACTTGACTTGAGCTGAAGAGCCCAGGGACAGCACCCACAACTGACAAAAAAAAGAAAAAAATTTTTTTACTCTTTTAGCTGTGTTGATTCAGCTATTAACCTGCAACATGTTTGTGACATAAATAGGCATAGATTTTGACAGATCAATTCAAGCCTCAATTCATTTGAAACATTAACCAAATGCAGACTTTTGTGTGTGTGCCCTCACTTTAGGCAAAATGCCATAGAAATTAATAAGACAAAAAGCCTGCAAACAGATCCCAAGTTGGGTAATTTGGTTTTGAGCCAAAAAACACAGCTTTCTTTTTTGGAAAGAACTGTAGTTGGAGAGTGGCCACTTCCTCTTTCCATAAGGTCTAAATGTGTCAACCTCCATAGAAGGTTCATTTGTCACACCTTGCATTCACCTAAGGCTTGAATTAACATTGGTGTTTTGAGGAGACATTATCTGAACACATTTTAGTTAGCAGGTGATTTTGTGGTTTTGGCTTTAGTCCCTTATTATTAATTTTCTACATCCAGCTTAGAGTTGCTGGATCCAGACTTTAAAACATAAAATTCCCCTCACAAGGCCCAATTAGGGACACATGGAAGAGACATAGCCCTTGCTAAGAGCCCTCAGCTGATCACAGGTCAGGTTCAAAGCCTTGCTATAATGTGCATTGCAAATGTCAATTCAACAAGCATCCAGCAAGGACAGGGTGGTTCCAAGTCCACTCGTAACTAAGCCAGAAAAATTACCTTCTCTAATCAAAAGGTGTTGAAAGAAGCTCTTATGAACACTTGCTGTTAAATGATACTAAAAGAAAAACTCTAAGATGTAGATAGATGGAAAGGAAAAAATTATCAACAAGATTAGATGATCTCATTGAAGTATTTAGACCTGGAGGCATGTAACTGGCTCCTACCTATGCGAGGATCCTGGCCATAAACAATTCTTTCAGCTGGGATTTTTTTAAGGATGTTTTGGGATTTGGTTTTTCAGAGTTGTGGTTATGTGAACCTCAATGGATGTTTGGGAACACAAAGACAGGAAGCAGTAGGAAGGTTGTTCCTACCATTAGGCCTAAAGAGGCGGGGGGGGGGGGGGGGGGGGCGAGGCAGAAATACTACTGCCAAAGCTTGGTAAGAGAAGCAGCCATTAGAAGAAGCAGTCCTCCTGGGAAGATCATAGCTGTCCATGATTAAAACAACAACAGTGCTGAGAGGGAATGACAGCATGTGGCCACATGACCTTCCTCCCAATGGCTGAGCCCAACTTCAAACCAGAGACAAGAAGGAACTCTGGACAAGAGAGGCCACTGAGGCCAGTCTCTTGAGGCAGAGACAGACAGACAATGTATCTTGTGGCTTGTCTTTACTTAGTAAAAAAATGTTTTCTGTAATTGTGCGTCTGTTGTCTTTTTTTTTTCTCGCCTCTATTTGGCCAGACTAGCTATGTTTTATTTACTTTCTTCTGAATATTTCCCCTTCTGAGACTTCAATTCTCTTTATTTTCATTGCTGAATCCAAGAGAGCAAATAATGGAAGCCATTTTACAAAGTAGAATATAAATAAACAAGTGCTTCCTATTTTCTCCTTCTCTTTGTATATGTGTGTTTATCTGTGGATATAATGTTTGTTACCTATGTAGTAACTCAGCATATATACAGAAAGGAAGACAAAGACATTTATTTATATTTTAATTGTTAAACAGACTATTTTTTAGAGTAGAAGATTCACAGCAAAACTGATCAGGAGTCCAGAGATTTGCCATGAACCCTGGTTCCCCACCGAGCAAACCCCTCTTTTGCTATCTAAACTTTACACCAATGCTGTACATTTTTTATAATCGGTGAACCTACACTAACGTAATTACCACCCAAAGTCCATAGGCTTCACTCTTGGTGCTGTGCATCTTACACGTTTTGTCAAGTATACAAGGGCATGACTCGTCAATTCTATCACTTAGAACAGCTTTCCTACCCTAAAATTCCTCTATACTCTGACTAGTCACCTGAGCAGGAGATGTACTCTACTTCACTCATACAGTTGTCCACAAGATTCAGCTCCTGGTGGACTATTTCCCAGCCTTCATCACAATCTCACCTTTGCCTGTTCTCTGCCATGAGGGCCTTTCCAATTATTGCAGCTTGCTTCAGTGAGTATGAAAGCTGAGAAGGCAACCGAGAGGGCCCCACATAACAGAAATCAGTCTTATAACCTCATCCCTAAAGAGGTAGGCCACCACTTACATTATATTCCAGTCTAATGACTAGAAAAAAGTCACCAACACCTCTCTCAAGTTAATGCTCACACAAGGCACAAATACTAGGAGGCAGGTATTCTTGAGGACCATATTTCAAAGCTTCTTGTCATAAACTTACATAGTGTGAGCTCATCTCTCTCTGTTTAACCCACAAATGGTACATGGGAACTACTTAAGCATCCTCCTCACTGAAAAATGTTGAAATAGAAGGCTCACCTCGACCCAATGGCCTGTTTAGTTTTCCCAAGTGTCCCATGCACTGATCAGAAAGTTCTCCAAGTACAGTTCCCACAATAGTACAGCCAACTTCCCAAATGGCTCTTTGAAGCTCCCTCTCTGTAAACCTAGTATTGGAAGACAGCTTCTCAGCACCAAAATCTACCTTTCCCTATAGGGAAGAGGGTTGGGAAGTCACACAGAGCAGTTAAGTCTCTCCTAGGAAGAGCTGATGACAAGCTCTCCCTCCTCTGTTTCATCTCTTTCATATCCTCAAAGTCAATTAGGGGGCTCAAGAGTTTCAAAGTTATGGCATTATTTCCTGACATATGTAGTATATAGTATATGACAACTCATTTCACATTTATTTAGTGTCTAATATCTATCCAATTGTGCCTCTGTTGAAACTGAGATGTTTAGCATCTTTTACATTTAAAATCAGCCTCCTTTGATGAGACAAAAGGAAGTCTCATTAATTGTGTATTATTTATCACCTAGATCATCCAATTTTACTTGCCTTGGGGAAAATGAATAGGCAGCCACTTTAATAATAACATATATCAGTTTTCATAATAAATTTGTGACTATAAACTGATCACAAATAATCAAGTTAAAATGTACAAGTATGTAGTTTCAGTTAAATGGAAGAATTCTCGTGTGTGTGTGTGTGTGTGTGTGTGTGTGTGTGCATGACAGTCCAAGGACTTGCACTCAGGGCCTGGGCACTGTTCTTTTTTTT
>NW_012267253.1:0-8205 GCF_000151885.1 Dipodomys ordii | reverse complement strand
AAGAAGAAGAAGAAGAAGAAGAAGAAGAAGAAGAAGAAGAAGAAGAAGAAGAAGAAGAAGAAGAAGAAGAAGAAGAAGAAAGAAGAAGAAGAAGAAGAAGTTGTTGTTGTTGTTGTTCAGAGTTGCAAGTGCCAGGTGCCTTAATCTTAGCTACTCAAAAGATTGAGACCTGAGGACTTATGGTTCAAAATCAGCCTGAGCAGTAAAGTGTATGAGAGTCTTATTTCCAATTTACTACCAAAAAGCCAGAAGTAGAACTGTGGCTCAAGTGACAGAGCATGAACCTACAGCAAAAAGACTCAGGGATAGCACCCAGGCTCTGAGTTCAAACTTCAGGACTCTTTTTCCCACCCCTCCCCCCATCTCTCTCTCTCTCTCTCTTTCTCTCTCTCTCTCACACACACACATACACACACACTCACGAATGAACAAATGAATGCATGAATGAATAAAGATCTTATCATCAAAGTGCTATAAAAGAAAGCCCAGTGCCGAGAAGATATTATGGAGATAATCCTCTGAGCAGGGTCATTACAGAGGCTCCCTGAAAGAAGAGTTATATGAATAAGGAATATTTGCTCTTTCCTGAAGGCTTCCCTGGTAACCTAGGGTGATGTCAGTGTCTTCTCCTCCAGGATCTTCTTGGTATGTATGCCTGATTCTCTTCTCACATTCCCAGTGAGCCTATAAAACACCTATTTACAGAATCTTCCAACTTCTACTTAAATAGCTCAAGGCCAGGGATGACGTCTTCCCATCTGTATATGTACTACTCCATGTACAGTGGTTGTTCAACAACCACTGAATAAATTAGTGAATAAATAAATAAGTCGAAAATGAGGAACAGGATAGTCCAGATAGAAAAGATGGAAAAAGAGATGGGATGAGAGAGAAGCTTTAGTCAGTTCCCTCGGTATTCAAAAGTCCATTAGTTCACAGCTTCAACTCAACCACGGGTGGGACTACTGCTCAAGCATTTCTGCTTTAGCAACGTCAGCACTCAGTTTTCTCCGCCCTCCCCACACTTTCAAAACCTGAACTCATTTCTTTGAAATACCATCTATGGTTGCCTCTTCATCTGATCTGTTTTCCCTTTACCTCCTTTCTTTATCAACATTGAAATACTTTTTCTCTCTCAAATGTTTGAATCCCTCTTCCACTCCATATTTAGAATTTTACAACAGACTTTTCCTTTCTCTATCACTCTTTCATTATCGAGGAGTTCCTCTGTCCCAAGACCTGTCCCGAGTTTGAGAGGCCACAGAGGAAGAAGGAAGAAGGAAGAAGGGAGTTTCAGACAGGGGAAGGAAGAAAAAAAGGATACAGAATAGAAAAAAGGGAAAGGAGGAGGGGGAGGGATTGCCTTCTTAGAATGAAACTCTTCCCTAGCAACAACTTTCAATAAAGATTGTGATTATTCAGTTCGTTGATTATCTCTTAGTTCCTGCCTTTTTTCACTTCTCTTCCTGAAACGCTTTCTTCTACCTCCATGATTCCCAATGTTCTCTGTAGATTCCTCGTCCTCCTCACAGCCATTGTTTGTTGTTCCCCAACCTACCTTTCTACATGGTTTCTAATTTCTTCATTAACCCTTGGTTTCAGCCATCCACACAATGTTGATGATTTTAAAGCCCACATCTTCCAGCTAGTGTTCTCTTATGTTTCTTATACCCCAAAAAGCCTTTTAAACATAGTAACCTGCATGTGTTACAAGAACTGGGAACTGAACATACATATTACCGAGCTCATCATTTACCATTCCAGTGTATGGTCAAGTCAAAGTCTGAACTCAAACCTCCCCCATGTGCATATGCACACAGACGTGTATATAACTGATCTATTACTGTTCATGTAATTTCCTAAAATTTCTCTTGAATCCTTCCTGTATTGCCTCCATTCCTTCTCCTGACTTCTGGCAATACCTCCTACTTATTATGGGTATATCTACTCTTGAGACTCCTCTGATCCATTCTCCTAACAGCAGCTGTGATCTTTCTAAAACACAACTCTTGTTAACATGTTCGTGTCTTAAAGCATTTTAGTATTGCTCCATTGCACATTGCTTATTGTCAAGTCTCTCTAATGCAGTCTTAAAGGACTTTATCATCTGGTGCTTGTTTATCTGCAGCCCTTTATGTTCTCCATACTTGAACAGCTGCTTTCAGTTGTCCAAATACACCATGTTTTTTTCATATTGTAACCCTTGCCAAACATTCCCTGTGCCTGGAACAGAGATACTGAAAAAAAGTGTAGGATGAACAAATGCTTGGAAATGAGAGATTTCACTAGTTTCTGGTAATTGAGATTTAAAACAAACAAACCAAAAAATAAATAAACAAAATAATTTATTGTTTGTTTCTGCCCAGGAATGTATAAAAGAATATTATATAAACAGTGTCCTTATAAATATGGCTCTTGTCTTCAGCAAGGGACTTGATCGTAATTCCCTTAGTGTAATTTAATTTTGCTTCTTTTCTTATTAAACTACATTTATTATACAGAGTATTTTATGGTTCATAAATCTGTTCTCTCTGCAAATTGTATTTTCCAAATATCTGTTCTTCCTAGAACTATTTTTCTATTAGAAGCCAGTTATTATTTTTCCAAGAATGGCAGCACAAAGCTTGATAATTTGTTTGGAGGAAAGCAACCCCAGAGGTTTTGGATTTATGCTTCCCTAGATCACTATTCCATAATAACTCAGCACTCTGATTTTCACCAGGCCTCAGGTCCAAGAAATGGGTGTGCACATATTGTTCAAATCAGTAAAATTTACTGGTGGTATCCAATCCCAGCCTTTTGGCTACTTGGTAAGCTGCTAAAGAACTGCAGAAGCTCACAGCAATTTTGATCACATTTGCTTTCTCTGTTCAAAATGCAGCTGCCTTTGAAACATATACTGACTGCCAAAACTGATACTTCTCTTTTCTTATATTTAGCTTAAATTATATAATTTACTGGAAAGATCATCAGAGATGACTCTACCAAAGCACTTCATATGAAACTGGCTCCAGTTGGTTTCAGCAGGAACAGAATTTTTTAAAATGATACTGGACAATTAGTAAATCATCAGGAAGGCTGGAGAACCAGGAAAATCCATGCCATTCCTGAAGGATTAATATCTCTCTTATTCATAATTGTTGGGTGTTTCTCATTGGTCCTTCTTACCATCATGGCTCTTACTCATAAGTCAGTAAACTGAGGCTGGAATTCTGCCAGATGGTGACTACACTTACTCCAATTATGCCCTAAAGAATTAGACACTGTCCTCACCTGGACCCACTGTGAGTGGGTGTGGCTACATATTCCATTTATTCTATGACGAATGAATTCTTACTCTTTGACTACGGAGCTACACTAGTATTTTAGATCACAGGAATGGCTAATTTGTACAGGATTCAAAATTGGGGTATCCTGGTATCCCTCACTGAAACCAAAAGGCCATTTCTAACGTAGTGTCTTTGGCTTGTCTTACTAAAGTCTAGAAAGCACTCATCAGGTGACAAAGCAGGAAAAAAGAGAACCAACAGAAAGCCCATGTCTTTACTACTTTTGACCCTAACCAGACTACATTAGCTATCCTTCATTCTCCCACTTCAGTGCTTTGCAAAGGTGCCACACCTATTCTCCACACTTTGGAAAAGGGAATGATGTCCTGCAGGCTACTTTGATGGCCACAGTTAGTGAGCAGCAAAACAGGTTGCGAGGATAAATCAGCAACAGCATTCTTTTCTGCCTGTGTCCTTAAGTTCCTTCATCAACACTAAATTTGCAAATGTCTGTCACCTCAAATACAATTAGCATGGGTCATTAACATACCAACTAAGGGACCAAATTTGCTCCTGAAGCCCTGGGGCCTACATATCCTCCCAGCCCCTATGTAGGTTCCAAGCACCTCACTACTGCTGATGAAAGAAAACTGGGAAAGGACTAAGAGAGTGTTGAGCATCTCTCAGTGTTTCCAAGGTAGCTGGAGAGGCAGATGCAAGCCAGAAGACCCTGGCTGTCAAATCAGGCACACAACCACAGTGTGGCAATGGCCCTCCTTCCCATCTGTGGCAGCCTGAGAACTCCATCGTATGACAGTCATTGCTACTTCCACACAGGATTCTCTCGAGACCTTGTTTCCTTGAGATTCCAATTCGTCAGTTCAACCTTCACAGCAAGTGCCTCTGCTGTGGGAAAGCTGCTCCATGTGCCAGTATGATAGCAAAGATAAGATTCCCAAATGTAAGAGTCTGCTTCTCAAGCAGAGCAAGTGACATAATGACAAATGTCTATGGTATGGAATATGCAGACTGTCAAAGCATTTTGAAACGATTGGTCGTAAGGATGAATATCTATTATCTCATCACTTCAGAGGCAGAGATAGGAGGTTTGTAAGTTCATGGACAGCATGGTCTACCGAGTGAGTTGGAAACCAGCCTATACTACATAGCTAAATGGTGGTTTTTATAGAGTGGTCTAGGTCACCAGTACAAGTCAAGAAAAGGAGATAAGTAATTTTAAATTAAGGCAGATAACTTTAGACTAAGGTAGTTAAAATACCATTAAACTCTGGAAACCAAGACAACTCAAACTTTAAGTGAATTCAACTGAAGCCTGAATATTCCTTAAGTCAGCATCTAAAAATGAAAAGCACTACTTTTCTTAGCTTTAACATTTGCCTTCAATATCAGTGGGTACATGCCACTGACTACTACTACTGCATGTGAATCAAAAAATAAACATCAGAAGTACAAGTGTAACCCAGTACCATGGAAGGAAGGAAGGAAGGAAGAAAAGAGCTCAGACTAAACATATATATCTTAGGTCATGACCCATCTCTTTAATAAAAATGCATTTCTACAAATCAATAAGAAATAGGCAAATAGGATATTTATGAAGGAAGAATCATAAATGATCAAAAATAGTTGAAAACATTCAATCTCATTAGTAATGAGGAGAATACAAATTAAAATAATAATGGAACATCATTTCACTCATCAAATTAACATGTTGGAAGATGGTTAGACAGTATGATGTTGTCTAGGCCAGAGCTGTGTACCATGATAGTGCCACGAATAGGCCACAGGGGTCAAGATACTTCATTCACTTGTTCATTCATAGGGTTGTAGGGCCAAGACTTCAGCCCAAGAGCTTCTATCATCTGTTTCTCAGTACAGAAGTATCTTGTTTATACAAGGGCGGGGTATAAATAGTTTGCTTTACATGAGTTACACAATGAGAGAGAAATATTTTGTAGGGCAGGTCCAGGGTCTAGGGAAACAAAACATACTCAGGACAATTCAAAACATACTCTCACAGGACAATTCAGTAGAGTCAAATTGAAAGTAGGCAAGATGTTTATGTTAGTAATTTCATTCTAAATGATCCATACTGCAGAAATGTTGACATATTTGAAGAAAAAATGCATGTGTATATATACACAAGAATGTATGCCTATAGTAGTATCCTTTTTAATTGTGAAATATTAGAAACAACCTAAAGTTATCTAAGAAAACAATGGTAGCTATCTTATTTATTTGATCTCTAGCACTGCTAAAAGAAACCATATAAAAAAAAGAGAAGGGAGAAAGATGTACTGAATGAACATATGCTTATGATTTTTACACTATGATAATCATGTAAATAAGAATTTGTAGAAAGTGATCCTATTTACTATGACATATGTCATCTACAGACACATACATACATGTAAATTGTATGTTGTTTGTGACTCTGAGTGTAAATGTGTAAACATAGGTCTAGAAAGACAGACTTCAAGTTTTTCAGTATTATTTTGTTTTTGCTTTATGCCAGCCCTGGGGCTTGAGTTCAGGTGCTGTTCCTGAACTATTTTGCTCAAGGCTAGCACTCTACCACTCAAGGCACAGCTACAATTCTGGTGTTTTGGTGGTTAACTAGAGATAAGAGTCTCCTGGACTTTACTGCCTGGGCTGGCTTCATACCATGATCTTCTTCAGTAGCTAGGATTACAGGCCTGAGCCACTGATGCCTGGCTCTTTATTTTAAATTTCTAGTTAAAACAGCTCTGTAAGATACAAATAGTGTCCAACTCCTTCCTCCTATATCCTCATATCATTAATAAAGAAATATTTCTAAATCACAGGGAAAAAAAGACAGTTGCTCTTAAAATGGTAAACTTCAACGGAGTCCAAAAAAAGAAATGGAAGTATAAATTGGCAAGAGAATCAAACATATTTGGCCTCCCAACAGGAAATCTCAGAAGCAGCCTAGGAATTCAGGGAATGGGACGTGGGAAGGCAAAAGAACCAGGTTCTCTGTGTGTGGAAGGGAAGGTGAGAAGAACTCTTCTGGCAGTGAGATAAGATAAAGGTAGAGCCCAGTCCCTGCCTTTAACTTACCATCTCTTAACTCAACCACCTGGAGCCCTTGACTCTAGTAATAGGAGGAAGTACAAACAGACCACGAGGAACTGAGCTGCTCTTTGGTTCTATCTGAAAAGAACAAGTTCTAGGTCAACAATGGTAGACCTGACTCAGCACACGGGGGTCACAGGCGTTATGCAAAAGCCATCTCATCTTTTCATAGGAGAGGTGAACTGCAGGAAATAAGACACACACACACAAACACACACACACACACACACATACACACACATGCACAGCGTACTCAAGATAAGCTTGTGCGTTGAAACATGGAAAGCAATGTGACTATACATATGATTTGAAAAACATGATCCAACAGGTGATTTTTAGCCGTGTGTCCTACAGAAAATTTCACACATGTGCACAAGGAGATATAGGCAAATATCTTCATTATACTTTTGCTTATAATAATAATTACAAATAACCTAAATGTTAATAGGAATGGTTAAACAAACTATGGAATAATAACACAATAGATTACTAAATGATATATATGATGAAGTTGGGTGTAAAGAGCTTTCAGCTTTAATGTTCTGTTTCTTTTACTTTAAAAATGTGAACATGTGGTTATCCAGAGTAGTTCATACACAGGTGCTTCCTATATCAATCTTTATGCATGGTTTAGTTCTCTCAAAACCATGTATGTACGTGTGTGTCCACACATGCACAAATGTGCACTAGTGATCAAACATAGAGCCTGAACATACTGTCTCCTGAATTGGGTGGTAAGAAATGATCCAAAAGGACAGCTGGTCTTTTCTTTTTAGTTCTGGAGATTGAATCCAGGGCCTTGTACATGCTACGCAAGAACTCTACCATTGAGCTACACCTCCAATCTTAATTTTCTTGCTTGCTTGCTTGCTTGCTTTCCTTCTTTCCTTTTGCTTTCTCTCTCTCTCTCTCTTTTTTTAATTATTTGCTGGTATTGAACTCAGAGCCTGGGTGCTGTCCCTGAGCTTTTTTGCTCAATGTTAGTACTCTATCACTAGGAGCCACGGGTCCACTTCTGCTTTTGGGGTGGTTAATTGGAGATAAGAATCTCACAGACCTTCCTGCCTGGGCTGGATATGAACTGTAATCTTCCTATCTTAGCCTCCTGAATAGCTAGGGTTATAGGTGTGAGCCATTCATGCCTAGCCTAAGACACTTTTTAGAGAAGAAAGTTGAGGGAAAGAGGGTAAGAACAGAAAGTGTTCCAAAAAGGGGCTTGACAGCCTTTTACTTTGGTATTTCTATAATTGGATGTTGAATAGGATGTAAAAGTGACTTTAGAATTCATAACTTACTGGTGAGGAAGAGATAGGAAGAGGGGATGGAGAATGATGGAAAGGGTGACTCTGATCAAGTGTAGGGTATACATAGGTAGACAGCTTAAATTGAGACTCCTTGTACAATTGCTTAAAAATAATGCTAATAGTAATAGTAATAAAAGAATTCATAACTTATGCCTAAAGCCAAGAGAGGAAAACCAACTCTACTACAATTGGGTCCTTTCTTTTTTTTTACTTTAAATTTTATTATAAAGGTGATTTGCAAGAGGTTACAGTTATGTAGGTCAGGCAATGAATATATTTCTCTTTGAAGTGTTACTCCTTCCCTCATTTTCTTACACTCCCCCCAATTCCCCTCTCCCTCAAGTTGTAAGGTTCATTTACAACATAGTGTCTAGTGAGTATCACTGCTGAATTGGTTAACTTTTTGTTCCACCATTTCTTTTTTTTTAATTTTTTATTGTAAAGATACTATACAGAGGGTTACAGTTACATGAGTGAGGTAATGAGTACACTTCCTCTTGAACATTGTTAGCCCCTCC
>NW_012267252.1:17002338-17049061 GCF_000151885.1 Dipodomys ordii | reverse complement strand
TGCGCTTGCGCTGGGTGGGGAGAGGCTGCCTCGTGCGCTTGCGCTGTGTGGGAAGAGGCTGCCCTGTATGCTTGTGCTGGGTGGGGAGAGGATGCCCAGTGCGCTTGCGCTGGGTGGGGAGAGGCTGCCCCGTATGCTTGTGCTGGGTGGGGAGAGGATGCCCAGTGCGCTTGCGCTGGGTGGGGAGAGGCCGCCCCGTGTGCTTGCGCTGTGTGGGGAGAGGCTGCCCCGTATGCTTGCCCTGGGTGGGGAGAGGACGCCCAGTGCGCTTGCACTGGGTGAGGAGAAGACGCCCAGTGCACTTGCGCTGGGTGGGCTCTGAGAGGCCTGTGCGCTTGCGCTGTGTGGGGAGAGGACGCCCAATGTGCTTGTGCTGGATGGGGAGAAGACGCCCAGGCCTTGCCAGGGTAAACCAAAGGCCGAGTCTGAACCATGTCTGAACAGCACAGACAAAGCCACAAAGATAGGCACGCACAGAATGTGGAGGGAAGGTGGACCCAAGCAGGGTGGGCATGGCCTGACACCAGACATGGGACCCCAGCAAGGAAAGACCCCGAGGGAGGGGCTGGCCGGCCACTGAAGAATCACACGCCCTGTGCCCTCCCCTTGATCAA
Source organism: Dipodomys ordii (assembly GCF_000151885.1). Classification (NCBI taxonomy): domain Eukaryota; kingdom Metazoa; phylum Chordata; class Mammalia; order Rodentia; family Heteromyidae; genus Dipodomys; species Dipodomys ordii. Next base: position 17,048,447 of record NW_012267252.1, on the reverse strand, counting down.
ACCCTCGGCGGAGACGGTGGCGAGGGCCTTGTCCGCAGGCCGTGTCACAGGCACCCGTGGACAGGCCACAGGCTGAGCACCCAACCCCACTTCCTGAACCCGAGAGACCCCTTGTGCTGTGAGCCACGCCGCCCCCAGCTGAGCGCACCAGCCTTCATCAGGGGTGGGCCATCTTGTCAGCCAACAGCCATCTGGATGTTTATAGCATTGTTCTAGGCCATGTAAAACCATCCATACAAGCAGAGGACTCAGAAATATACATGTGTGCTCTGTCATGTACCAAATGCTGTTGCCAGCCTTGGGGTAGTTCATGAGGGTCTGGGGGCTTCTGGACCTCCGATGCCATGAGCTCCCTCTGTCCTGCCTGGGACGGGACAGTCAGAGGCTAGCTGCCTTTTTGTAGGGGCAACCAGCCGGAGACTTCATTTTAAAACATGGAGGAATTCTTAACCAAAGTGATCAGGAAGCTGCTCCTTTACTTGTTAGCTGTGTGGGCCTCAGGTAAATCAACCTCCCTATGCCTCTGTTTCTTTGTCTCTATATGCAAGCTGTGTGCATAGCTCCTTCAAAGGCCTGCTCTGATCATTCAGCACAATAAACAGAATGGAGTGTGGAGCACCCAACCAAATCAGCTTTGGGCATTTGCCTGTGCCATGACTCACTGCACCGGTGTGGCACTGCAGTGCCCGTCTTCCCTGAGAGGCCTGATGCCTCTCTGAACAGATCTCCAAGCACCCCTCTCCTCTGTTTCTCTCACACCCACACACCACCACTCTTCCCCACCACAGGACTTTTGGACATGCTGTTCCTCTATATGGGACCTCTCTCCCTCCCTCCCACCCCCACCCCCTTTTCTCTGTGGGTTCTTGATCCTCTTCCAGGCCCAGATACAGACATCACCTTGTCAGAGCCTTCTCTATTGTTCTATCTGAACAGTTCTTGCCATTTTCTATACTCAACCACGGACCAACCCTGCACTTCTCAAATGCATAGGGGCCTGGCATGTGCTCGGGGATCCCAACACAGCTCAAGTCTGGGGCATGGTAGCCATTGTCCTCACCCTCTGCCACTTAGTAACAAGCTCAGTGAGTTAATATTGTAAGGCCATTGAATAAATGAGCTACTGGAGCAGGGCTCAGCAATGCAGAGTGGAGGTGGGATCTTCTCCATCCTGGCAGATGGAAGGGGCCCCTCCCTGCCCCCAGCCTCAGTGAGGCCACACCTGTCCGGGCAGCCGGCTGGCTCAGCACCAGCTCACCAGAGACAAATTGGAGGGAGTTCAGAGGCGCAGGCCAGGCAGGATTACTGGGAGGGAGAGGGTGATTTATAAAGAAAGATAAAAGGGCCAGCCTTGCAAGGCCAGGCTGCAGACTGATTTCCCTAACAGCCTCCAAATGTGGGCAAGGTGTGTGCGCCAGGCCCAGGGCTCCCAACAGACTGGGACACAGACAGGAGAGATGCTAGGACAGCCAGGCCAACTCTGGGGGCCTGAGGTGGAGCATAGCCAAATAGCCAAAGCCAGGGCCTTCCATGTCCCACCTCTCCCACACTGAAGTCTAAGACTTGAAGTTGGGACCCCCGGGGGGTGGGGTGGGGGTAGACAACAGTGTGAGGAGAGGTGCTGAGAAACCAGGGGACAAGGACTATCACTCACTAAGCCTACTCCCAAGTCTATGGGAGTCAGCCATCTTTTAGGCCAGCATTGGCAAACTACGAACCTGGCCCCCCTCTCTGTTTTTATAAAGTTTTATTAGAACATAGCCATACCCATATATTCATGAATCATCCATGGCAGCTTTTCAAAGCTGAGTCATTGCAACAGAGACCATCTAATTTGCAAACCCAGTTATGTATTCCAAGCCCTGTCTAGACCCAGTGTGCCTCAGATCCTTGCTTCTTGGGTAGTCACCATGGCATTCTGGAAGGGGACAAAAATGTCCTTATGGCCTTAAACTTGCCTTCAGTTAGGTTCACTATGATATTATTTAAATATACACACGAAGAATTGGGTTCAACTGTCTTCCACTTTCAGTTCCTGCACAGCTGGAAATCTAAGAACCACCCCCTGGGTTCAATGCGCAGGAAATGAGGAACACATTAAACGTAAGATGAACCAGGCTGCAGTGATGTGGGAAGGAAGATGGCCACTTCAGGCAAAGTGTCAGCCACTCCCAGCATAGCAGCTACTTGTGCAGACTCAGCTGCACTCACAAGGTGGATACAGGTGAGCTACATCATGACTGTTGCCTTTCAGCTCTCCTCTGACCTCCTTGGAGCTCACAGTCTTGACGCATGAATCCGCAGTGCATGCTGACACCCACTCTACCACAGCTGTGCTTTATCTCATTAGCCCATGAGATCCTCAGTCAGAGTTCTGATTGACATGCATAGGACAGGATTAGAACTCACTGGGCTGGCAGTATAGCTCAAAGGTTGAACTCTTGCAGAGCATGTGCAAGATCCTGAGTTTAATCCCCAGTATCACAGGGGGAAAACAAATAGACAAAACCTGGACACTGACTTAGGGCTGTGTTCATAGAGGTGACAGGTCATAGAGGAAAGAAAATAGTGGTTGGAGGAAGGGCACACTACTGTGGTCACAGCTATCCAGAGACTGTAGTTGGAGGCTAGCTAGGACAAAAGTTAGTGAGACCCTTACCTCAACCCATAAGCCAAACATGATGGCCTTCCCCTGTGATTGCAGTTTCTTGGGAGGAGGATCATGGTTTGAGGCTGGCTTTGGGGAAAAATGCATATAAGGCCCTACCTGAAAAAAGTAACTAAAATTATTTGGAATAAGCTGTGACTCAGAAGGGACAGAACTTGCCAAGATCCCAGTGGGAGCTGGGTAGAAGCCAGATTGGGGTTACTGTCCTTCTCACCCCAGAGGATTCTCCAAGAGCCCTACAAACAGGTAGTGGAAGCCACCATCTGAGAGGCAGAGCTGCACCCGTGGGGGTCCAGAAGGAATGAGCTTAACTTCAGACGGTGGTTCTAATGGCTCCCCGAGGATGGAGCAGATGCCGGGCCCTGGGCCCTGGCTCTTGCAGACAAGACCCATATCCTAGAGGGACACGCGGGACCCCAGCTGGCCAGACCAGACCCCAGACCCCCCTCCTGAGCTGCAGACGGGGCCTGAGCTGCCTGCCCAGACCTCTACCTCCCTGAATAGCAAGCAGCACAGGAAGCCATCTGGGCTCTGAGATGGCTGGACCTGCCGAGGAGTCGTCATTGTCCTGAGATAGTGCTCAAATGGCTACTGCCTGGTCCCAAACACAGCGGAGACAGCGGTTCAGTCATTGAAGAACTCAGCCTCTAGGGAGCCAGGTCCAGAGGGGAACTGGTTTTGCAAGGGTACAACCTGCCTTCCAGGCCGCCCCAGCCCAGACTGTCCAGCTCTGTGCAGGGAAGGTCACTCCCAGCCTGGGTGAAGCCCGGTCACTAGAGGCTGGGACTGGATGCGAATCTAAGCTACTCACAAGGGCTCAGGCCATTTGTGGTAGACAACCACATGGAAAGTATTTGAGGATTTATAGACCATGAATGGACCCTAGCCTGGCCTTCTTTGTAAACAGATAAAACTGTTCTTAGTCACAAGCTATACAAATGCACAGCAGGATGAATTTCACCCCTCGGTGGTTAGTTGTGGACCCCTGTTCTAGACCAGCGCTGCTGTAACTCCAAACATGCCCTCCAGGATGGAAGGAGTGAAGAAGAAAGGAGAAGAGAAGGAAACGGAGGGGAGAGGAGAGGTAGTACCAACCAAGGAAAAGCGTGGAAACTTGGTCATCACAGAAAATGATTCTGTATAGCAGGGTGCCCAACCCACTGCCAGCCCTAAATGCCACATAAGGGGTACATGAAATCCCCTTGATTTCATTTATCCTCTGATCCCAAGTGAAACCAGCCACAGGGAATTCAGCTGCTCTCCATTGGCTGTAAAAAGGAGAAAAGGCTGCTCGGAAGATGAAAATGGACAGATGCTTAGAGACCAACTCTCTTGACAGAAGTGAAGGTCCCAGGATGGTTTGGTTGTGGAGGAAGGCAGCCCAAAGCCCCCAGTGTGCCAGGAATCACATTCCACCTCTGCAGGGTGTGATGTGCCTGAGGAATGAAGGAGCAAACTTCCCCAGGTCAGAGGCTCAGGGAAATGTCTGCCTTCCTACAGCCAGCCAAGACAGAAACACGAGGCTATGACACAGCACACTGGTCCTCAACAGGTAGTAGAGGAGAGGGACACCTATACCCCACAACAAACCAGTGTGCACATGCTTTGTAGAAGTTGTAATTACCCCAATGTGAAATCGCTCAGCTAGTCATCCTCTGGTGAATGAATAAACAGGTTGAGGTAGACTCATCCATGCAATAGCGTACACTTAGCAAGAAAAAGAAACTTGACTCATAAAGTCATATGGAAAAGCCTCAAATGATGTGACATGGAAGAGTCCAGACCCAAAACGGGACATAGTATATGGTTCTATTTATAGAAGATTCCAGGGAAAGCAAAACTCTAGGGCCAGGAAACAGATGGGTAGTTCCAGAGATTTGGAACTACAGAAAAGGCACATGACAAGTAGAGCTTTCTAAAAAACAAAACAAAAAAAAAAAAAAAACACTGCCTAACTTGAAGGAAATACACAACTATATATACATTCACTAAAGATCATAGACTATCTGCTGGATTTTACTATATATAAATCATACTTCCATAAACTCAAGTAGTGATGATGATGATGATAATGGTGGAGCCTTGGAGGAAAATGTCAAGCCATCTTTATCCCCAGAGAGAGTGGTTGTGTATGCTAGACTTATTGGTTCAGGGTCCCAGCAGGACCCTGGCCCTGCTGATTCTGGGCCTTTGGGAGGGCAGCACATCAGAGCCATGAGATCATGAAGCTGCTCACTCATGGTGGTCAGGAAGCAGACAGAGCAGGTACAGCAAGGAGACAGGCCAAGATACAGCCCCAGCCCTCCCTGCTGAGCTCCTCCTTTCACTGAACCTCACCTCTTCCTTTTCGTGGTACTGAACACCGCCATCGCACTATAAATCCACCCAGGGATGAATCCACTGATGACATCAGAGCCCTCAGGATCCAATCACTTCTCCAGATCTCAGCAGCTGGCAGCCACACCCCCAGTACAGGAGCCTACGGTGGACATTTCATGATCAAACCATGAAGCTGGGGTACAATCAAACTCAGAAAGTCAACAACATGCAATTTGACCAAACTGAATGTCCAGAGAGTGCAGTGAAAGGAGCCTGGTGCTGGTGGCTCATGCCTATAATCCTAGCTACTCAGGAAGCCAAGGTTGGAGGATCATTGTTCAAAGCTAACCCCGGCAGAAAAGTCCATGAGACTCTTATTTAACCACCAAAAGGTTGGAAGTGGAGCTGTGCATTGAGTGGAAAAGCCAAGCAAGGGCACAAAGTCCTGAGTTCAAAACCCAGTACTGGCATGCATGCACATGGGCACGTGCACACGTACACACTCGCGTGCACACACACACACACACACACACACACAAAGAACCACTAAAGCAGCTCAAATGTCTGGTGGGTAGGCATTCGTCCTGAGGGGAAGAGAACCACCACAAACAAGGCAGGCAGGAACATATATGGAAGAGACACCAAGTAAGCCACAAGAAGCAGTCCTGTAGTTCCACTGCTTTGTCCAGAAAATACCTTAGGATCAAGTCCCAACTCTTGGCCAGGCCCATTCAGGGTCTCTGAGGTTCAGAGATGTTCCATTATCAAGCTGGTATCCAGCAAAGTAGGCAATTACAGATATATACACATACAGAGGTCTCGTTTCTTCTTGAATTCTTGATAGCTCCATGTCCACATCCATTGGGTTTCATAGGAAACAAAATTTTACCTTCATACTTTCAGAGATGTTAAGTGAACCCATCATTGTAAAATGTTTCTATGCTTCATACTTTTTAAACTTGATTTTCAACATAAAGTCTGAGTCAAGTGTTTTGGTATAGGGCATTAAATGAGGTTCCCTGCTCTCTTAGGAAAACATTCTGCCTCTTGAGACAAGCTCCGGGCACTTTTTTTGTTTTTGAAGATAAAAATCTCTTTTTCTCAGGCTAGCCTTGATCCACAATCCTTCTACTTATACTATCTGTGTAGCTTGGATTATAGACACACACTACTTATTACACCTAACTCTATCTTTTTTGAATCCCATTTTCTACAAGTAGTAATGACCATGTTGAGTAACTTGGTCTACGATGGCCTTTCTAGATTATAATTGCCTGTAAGTGGCAACTTCTGTCACCACGCTGGTGTTAATTCCCATAAAGGAAAAGACAAGGGCTCTGAGGCCCTGGGGAAGGCTGAGGGAAGTGACATCACAGCTGTATCTGTGATGCAGCAGGAACCCGGAATGCAAGCAGGACAGCTGAGCACTGTCACGGGACTAAAGGAAGCCAGTGTGAGGGATAGCAGGAGGCCAGAGGGCCAGAAAGAAGATGAGTTTGAAGACACCGCAGGGACCAGTAAGTTGCTTTCCATTGTATAAGAACTGGCAGGATTTTGAACATGTAATAACTCATGAGTAAAAGAAATGGATGAGTCAAGCTCCAGTGGCTCACACCTATATATCCTAGCTAGTCAAGAGACTGAGATCTGAGGATCATGGTTCAAAGACACCTCAGGCAGGAAAGTCCATGAGACTATTATTCACAATTAGCCAGCAAAAAAGCAAGAAGTGAAGCTGTAGCTCAAGCAGTAGAGCACCAGTCTTGAATGAAAAAGTTAAAGGACCACAATCAGGCCTTTAGTTCAGCACAAAGAAAAAGAAAGATATAAATAGGTAGGTAGGTAGGTAGGTAGATAGATATGTAGATGTAGATAAATAGCAAACAGATATTACTACATGATAGGCACTTTTATTTCTTGTCTCCAAGAAACACCTTTCTGGACATCTTTCTCCCTAGAACCAAAACTGTTGGGCATTTCTAGGCCTGCTTCAGACCTCTGCACTTTAGGCCTCTAGGGAACACCACCCATTGCAGGTTAGCAGACACTGATGAGGAAGCCCACCAACACTGAGAGGACCCCTGCTGGAAACTTGAGGTTGAGTTTCTGCCTCAAAATTTCTAAATTCAGTGAAATAATGGGGACCAAGGTCTCCCTCTCACCACGAACCATGAAAAACAGATGAGGTATAGACACCCAGGGAGGAGAAGCGACTGCTCGGCTTGCTGCCATAGGAATGTTTATACATCCCAGCAAAAGATGAAGACACCCAAACAGAGCCCAGCAACCGCCCTGAATGGCACACGCACACGTGGGGACTCACAGAGGCCTTGAGGGTCCAATTTTCAGGGCAGAGTGAAAGCCAGGAGGAAGACAGCATGACAGAATGAGAGTTGCATAGGAAAAGCCCCATGCATCTACTTCCATTGCTTTCTGACATGTCATGGGAGAAAACTACTCGGAAAAAGAAAAGACATAACAAATGGCAATAGACTGGAGTAGCTAGAATAGTCATCATCATTCACACCTGCTAGGAAGGGAGTGGTGTATGTGTGTGTGTCCCTCACACACCAGTCTTAGACTAAAGACTGCGCTGGTCCCACCTAACACCCCTTGAGAACAAGCTCCAAGAATCAAATCACTTATATCCCAGAGTAAGCTTTAGATTTTAAAGGAATACAAAACTACCAAGCACTCTACAAGGTAAAATGATATGTCTTTTACACACTCAAAAATTATTAGGCATGGAAGCAAATAAATTCAACTCACAGAAGAAAATCAATCAATAGGAACAAATCTACAAATGACAAGAAAAGATCAGTAGATGGAAGTCTCAGCTTCATCTATCATCTGGAGACTTCTATGGCAATGAGTCTAAGGAGAGCCACAAAAGAATGACCTACTGGAAGCTGCCAAATCAAAGAGACGTTCTAGTGGGAATCAAGCAAGGAGAATAAAGATCATACTCGGCAGCTGATGCCTGTAATCCTAGCTACTTAGGAAGCAGAGGTAGGAGTGTCAACAATTCAAGGCCAGCCAGGCATAAGTGGCTCACACCTATAATCCTAGCTACTAGGCTGGGAAGGTGGCTCAGTGGTAGAGTGCTTGCCTCGGTTGCTTGAGAACCTGGGTTCGATTCCTCAGCACCACATAAGCAGTAAAAAGCCAGAAGTGGCTCTGTGGCTCAAGTGGTTGGGTGCTGGCCTTGAGCTGAAGATCTGAGGGACAGCTCCCAGGCCATAGTTCAGTCCCCACAACCAACAAAAACAAAAAACAATCCTAGCTACTCAGGAGACTGGGATCTGAGGATCATTGTTCAAAGCCAGCCAGGGCAGAAAAATCTGAGTAACCACCAGAAAACCAGAAGTGGTTCATGGCTCAAAGTCATAGAGTTCTAGCCTTGAGCAGAGAAGCTCAGGGACAGCATCCAGGTCCTGAGTTCAAGCCCCACAACCAACAGCAGCAGCAAAGAAGCTCAGCCCTGAGTTCAAACTCCCAAAACTCGTGTGCACGCACACCCCACCCCACCCCATCCCCACACACAAGAAATTCAAGGCTAGCCTGAGCTACGTAGTTCCAGACCAGCCTGAGTTGAACAGCAAGAGCCTGTCTGAAGTCAGCTGAGGCAAAATGTGAGACCATATCTGAGAAAAAGAAAACAAAACCTGAAAGCAAAATGGGCTGCAGGCAAGGATCATGGGCTCGTTTATGAGCAACTGTCTTGCAAGGCTCAGAGTTCAATCTTGGTACTGTTTTTATAAGATGTCTCCAAGCAGCGGAGCTGCCTTCATTGCTTGGGGTCTTTATCTAAGGAGCTCAAGCACAGGCATGTAACAGAAGTTGCGGGTTCTGTTCCACAGAGGGCAAACAAAGTGAAAAGTCACTGAAGTTATTCAGTAACGTAAAACAAAGACCTTCTCTAAGGTGCAGGGAAGGCATGAAGCGGAGCACATTCAGAAAAGCCAATCTATCCAGGAGGCTTTCGAAAATATTATTCAATCAAGTGCATTATCAGGCACTCAATCGGCATTGCTTTTTTATTAGAAAGATGGCCAATTCTAGGTGAGCCACGACTCCCGAATCTTATCAATCTTGCCAACCATATCTTCTGTTGAAATCACAAGGGGGAAAAAATTAAGTTATTTGAGAGATGAGCATTCAACAATAACTAAAGAACAGTCTTTTGCCACTATTATATGAATGAGGAGCTATGTTAACAGGCAGATGCTTTTCTAAAGTCAAGTGTAAAACACACACACACACACACACATACACACACACACACACACACACACCAGCGGGAACCAGAATTTCAAAATGGAAATGTCTTGGTAACTATTCAAAATGATTAGCCTTGGGAAAGAAATCATGCCCAGGCTAGGAGACAGCTAATTTGTTAATGTCCTCTGAATAGAACGTGAGAACCTCAATCCTCAGGCTTCACTTGACCTGACTTCATTGCTCTCATGTGCTTGATCCAGGGTTTTTAATTACAAAGTAATATGTGCTTGCTCCACCAAGGAAACCCATGCAGGGGCATGTGAGGAAGAGTTAATAACTATCTCCCCTCCAGGCAATTCACAGCCCAGACACATCTTCCAAGTGTACATGAACAGATCAGCAGATGCACATACAAGCCTTTGATTTCATTTGGTTCTGGTTTTGCTAAAATATGATCATATGATAAGTATTACTCTACTGTTTGCTTTTGACATTTAATGACATAGACCACACCTCAAAAGCATTCTACTTTATGCATTGGACAGGACCTCTCTCTCTCTCTTTCTCTCTCTCTTTCTTTCCTTCTTTATTTCTTTTTTGGCATCACAATTCCAGAAAGAAAACCTTTCTCTGTGTACCTACGGCATAAAATCCAGAGATTAATACCTGTTGATTCACTTTTTAACAGGAATATTGCAGGCTCAATGCTCTATCTGTATTTGTTCCTGATAACTACTTTCTTCCCATTAAAAAAAAGATTCAGTGGTTCATGTCTGTAATCTTATGTATGCGGGAGGCTGAGATCTGAGGATCTGTTTGAAGCCAGCCTGGACAGAAAATCCCATAAGACTCATCTCCAATTTACCAGTAAAATGCTGTAAATGATGTTGTGGCTCAAGTGGTAGAGCACCAGCCTTGAGCATAAAAGCTCAGGGACAATGCCCAGGTCCTGAGTTCAAGCCTCAGGACCAACATCAAGGTCCTGAGTTCAAATCCCTGTACTGGAACACATGCACAAAAAGAATGCTTTCTGCTTAAACTTTCTGGCTCAGAATAAAGATCTCCAATGGATCCATCAAAGCCTAAGCCTTTAATATACTTGTTAGCATGGAATAAGCCCAGGCCCAGGTATCAGAGAGGGCTGGGTTTATTCCCATTAGAACGATCTCAGAACAGGATTCCACTTGCAGGATCCTCAGTTTCCTGATCTGTAAACTATTATCTGAGTGTTTCCCCTAGCAGCATCAGCATCTTGAAGAAACTCCTGAGGTGGTGAGGGAGACTAAGGCAGGCAATCAGATGTGCTGGTGATAGAACCACAGGGCCAGTTCTGTGCCCCACCCAGAGGATCCCAGGAAGAGCTGCATGTAGACACTACAACCATCCCCAGCTTCAGTTTCTGGCTTTTGAGCTTCCAAAATCCCTGTGGAAGAGGACAGGGGGACCCATGGAGAGAGACCCAGAGAGACCCAGCATGCACTGGGTGGAGGGAGGTCCTGTCAATTAGCTTGGCTCACAGCCAGCTGGACCTGCATGGGATCATCCTGAGATCCCAGAAAGCCAATAGAGACTGCAGACCAGAATAGCCTCTCCCCCTGACTTCTTCTAACTGGGATCCCAAGCTCTGCCAGGACCTCCCGATTTCTTCTACTTCCTCCCAGTGGATGACCTGCAAGTCCAGCCCAAGCTGTAAAACCCAGGATCCCAAGTGGACCAGGTGAATGATGTCAGTGTCCTTTCCTCTTCCCTGCTCAGGCCCTGGCCCATCATTCAGCCTGCAAAGCCAAGAGTCATCATTTTGCCTGCGTCCCTGCTATGGTTTCTAAGAAAACAGGAAACTTCTGCTTTTGTTACTATACAACAGCCTCTGCCACACTGGTGGCTGAAATGGCCCGGTGGTACCATCCAAGTGGAGCCGTGAGAGGAAAGGCAGCAACTTCTCTCTCTCTCCTCTCAATCTCATGCGCTCTTTTCTCTCTCTGTCTCCCTCTCCAATCTCCTCTCCTCTTTCTCCTCTCTCTTCTCTCAATCTCTCCTGTCTTGATATCTCTCCTCTTAATCTCTCTTGACCCCTCTCCTCTCTCGATCTCTCCTTTCTAGATTTCCTCTCTCCCTCAATCTTTCTCCTCTCCATCTTTTTCCTCTTTCTACTCTCACTCTTTTCTCTCTCTCTCTGTCTCCCTTCTATCTCTCCTTTCTTTCTGCTTTCAATCTCTCTCAATATCTCTCTGTCCTGTCTCTTCCCTCTTTCAGTCTTTTTTTCCCATCTCAGTCTTTTTCTTTTTCTTCCTCTTCTTCACTTCCTCTATTCCTTCTGGAGGCCAGTCCCTATGTCCCTCAATGGGGTCCCCACTTGCCCCCAAAATAATCCATCAGAAAACCTCAAAATTAACTCTTGGAGCCCAAATTCCATCTCTCTTGATCCACAGGGCAGACAGAATTCTGCCATGAGCTAATAATAGCGTTGCCAACTCTGAAGCAAAAAAGAAAAAAAAAGTCTCTAATACTTCATCTTAGCAGCTGATAATGTAAAATAGGGTGGCATTTGGAGACCAAGGATGATGCCAGTCTCTGGGGAAAGAGAGGTGTTAACTTCTAATAGCTTTTCAGTAATAACCATGCATCTGCAGTCCCCTTTAAAAATAGGGGGGTTTTAAAAATTAATAGAGGTGAATGTGCTTCATACGGAGGAGAATGGCAGATTAATATGAGCATTAAGGGCCGCTTTGGATTGGAAATAATTATGGCTGATGACAAGAAGCAGAGGGCCTACGGGTGGCGCTCACAGGAATGCATTTTAAAAAGCAGTTTAAAGAGCCTTCAGATGTTGGTATTATCCTGCGTGACCAAATTAAGAGCAAATGAGAAAAGTTTATCTGGCATTTTGGAGTATTGAAAGGGCTTAGTGTTATAAATTATACAGTATGAGGCTAGGAAATGGTGAGTAAATTCATGTTAAATATTATTGGTGGATGAAACAGCAAATGCTTTCCTAAAGCACTAAACATTCTAATTTGGAGTTAAAAAGTATGAGTCACAACATCCCCTCCCCCTCCCCCCAATGTAATTATATGTCTGCAGAATTATTAGATGTTGTCTGGATCAGAAATGCATCTCCATCATGTCCAGTTTGTGCTATGGTGTTGTGGATGTGGTGGGCTGTGCCTCAGATGTGGTTTACATCAAAATGCTCTTCTGATACCTTCATCAACTGTTCACAAACACTGCACTCAGCTTGGTTTATCGGTGATTATTTCAGTCCTTCCTTTTTGGCAGTGCTTCACTTTATAAGAACTGGCCAGGGATGGGGATCAGGACCTTTCTTTATCAGGACAAGGCATGTCCAAACGAATATCAGCTCTATGATGAGCAGCAGTGACTCATGCCTAGGGAAGACTCTCCCTCAGAGTCCCCAGACTCTGTTGGTGTGACAACATCTAATAAAAAAAAAAAGATAAACACCTAGTGATCGGATTCCTAATAGTTTGTCCTACTCAGACAAGACCACAAAGATGTATCTCAAAAATGTTGATTGCTTCATTATTAAAAAAAAACAAACAAATACTAACAGCTAAGCATTAGGAGATAGTTTCAATGAGGTACAACACATCCATAAAATGAAATACAATTACTTCAAAATTATGTTGCAGCTTCCTGATTTCCACTTGGGGATGGAAAAGAACTGAAAAAAAAAACATCACTTCTACCCTTACAAGAAGCAAGCCCACAGGAAAGCTACAAGATCACTACGTATTGTCAACTATCAGAAAGCTGAACTCATAGGACAGAAAACTAACCAAACATCTGGAGACAGACATGTTAAAGAAGAGAGAAGACATGAATACCTGCTTAACTAAGGAAGACACAGATACTTGAAGAAAAGAGAATGAGGCAGAAGAAACAAGATGAATAAACAAAAGCAAGGATTTCCACCATTAATGACAGATATGAAGCCACAGATCCAAACATTTCAGAGAACAAAGAGGAAAAAATAAATAGAAAATGAAGAACAGAACAGAACAACTACCTATTATATCTCAGCACTTAGGAGACAGACAGGAGAATAATGAGTTTAAAAAGTGAAAACACAACATAAAGTAAAACTTAAGGGATAATTTTAGAGCATTCTTTATATTTGGAGGACAGAACATCTCAGCTGAGTCCTTTAGCTTAAGGAAGTAGCAAAAAGAAAAAGATGACAGCTGAAATATTGAAAGAAAAAAAGAATTAAACTAAAAACTGGTTCTTTGAAAGATCAATAAAACTTATGAACTTGCAAGTCGACCAAGCAACAGAAAAGACACAAGTTGAACAACGTCATGGATGGACAAGGAGACATCACTACAGACTCCATTGTTAACAAAAGGGAAAGAACAATGATGTGAACAACCTATAGATTAGACAACTAATACGAAGTGGATCTACTCTTTAAAAGACACAAACTACCAAAACATTCTCAATGAGAAGTAGATTATCTGAATATTGAAGGCAGTTGGGTGCTGGTGGCTCACACCTTTACTCCTAACACTCAGAAGGCTGAGATCTGAGGATCACATTTTGAAGCCCTGGGCAGGAAAGTCCATGAGACACTTATCTCCAACTGACCACCAAAAAGCCAGAAGCAGAGCTGTAAGGCAACTGGTAGAGTGATAGCCTTGATCAAAGAAGCTCAGGAACGGTGCTCAAACCCTGAGTTTAATCCAGGATCAGCACAAAAAATATATCTGTTTAAATTTTTTTAAGACTAGTGCTCTAGCACTTGAACCACAGCTCCATTTCTGTCTTCTTTTATTAGAGATAAGTGTCTCACGGACTTTCCTACTTTGACTGACTTCAAACTGTGATCCTTAGATCTCAACTCCTAAGTAGCTAGAATTACAAGTGTGAGACACTGACATCCAGCCCCTAACTCATTTCATGAAGCCAACACAACTCAATCACCAAACCAGATATAAACATTATAAGTGAAAAGAATTCTTAGAGCATCCCTCATGAACATAGATACAAAATTCCTCAAAAAAGTATTAGAACAAAGCAGTAAAAAGAATAATACATCATACTCAGATAAAGTGTGCTCTAAGAATGCAAGACTAATTCAACACACAAAACTCAAATGACGCTAACAATACAAACATACATGTTAGCATGCACAAGATGTACCATGTGATCATCCTAATGAATTTAGAGAAAAATAGTTTTAAAAATTCCAACATCCATTTTTTTAAATCTAAAACATTTGAAACAAAATAGCTAAGCCTGTAAGAAACTGGAATGCTCTTTAGCCATTTCTGACAATGCTTGCTTAATACGCAGGGAATATGTAACTGAGAATACCACTCATTGTTCAAAAATGTTTTGAAGTTTTGTTTGTATGTTCCAGAACCAAAAAAAATATGCACCTCAGCTGCTAAATAGAATAAAATAATCAACATGGGGTAAATCCAAAAGCTGGAATAGTACTAAGCAATGAAAAGGAATGATGGTTTCACATAACAGCAAATATAAATTTGAAATGCATTTTTACTAAGTAGAAGTAGGCAGACCCCAAAGATCACAGATTGTATTGTTCCACCTACATTTTATTGGGGTAAGGTGGGGAACTGTGGAAATGGAAAATGATTTGGTGATTGCTAGAAATAGAGGGCAAGGTCAGTGTGAGGGCAGGGTCCCAAAGGCCCATATGCTGAAGGCTGCCAGGCTAAGGTGTTATTGGAAGGTGGTGAAGCCTTTGTTTGATGGGTCCTACTGGGAGGGAGTTGTCACATTGCTGTAGATGCGGGGGGAAGCCCCCACACCCCTTTCCTCACTTTCAATTTGCTTCCCAGGCAATGAGGTAAATAGACATCCTCCACCATGACAGCCTGAATGGCCACAGACCCTGGGCCATATGACCATGGACAGAAACCTCTGCAACCAGGAGTCAGAAAGAATCTTCCCTCCTCATGAGATGATTGTCTCAGGTATCTGGCCACAGCACCACGAGCTGAATAACACAGTGATGTTTGAACAGAAATAGGATATACTCTCAAAGTATTTCTTCCAAGATCTCAATTACAAAGGAAAAAAATATATCTCTACCTTAAAGCAGCCCACAAGACACCATATAAACCAAGTGGCCAAGGTGAACATTCTAGCATCAAATGAGCCCCATGCTACACTGAGAAGGAAAGAGCCCTAAGTGTACAGCCCCGATCTAATCATACGAAAACATCGAGCAAGCCCAAATCAAGTGATCTGCCATCCAACAGCCAACCAGGACTCTTCACAAGTGTCAAAGTCATTACACGAAAAGAAAGGAGGTTGGACAACTCCCAAACTTTAGGACTAACAGTGATCATGTCATTATCACTTGAATTATAAAACCCTGAATTAGATCCCAGACCAAAAAAGAGTAGTAGAGTCTGAAGCTGAGTACAAGTTAACATTTTAGGTTCTGATTACATTATCACACAAAATGTGAGCATTAAGGAACACTTGGCGAAGCATATACAAGGCCACTCTGCACTGGTTCTGCTGTTTTTCCAGTAAGTCCAAGTCTATTTCCTTAAATAGCTTAAACATTATGCGTGTGTGTGTGTGTGTGTGTGTGTATGTGTGTGTGTGTGTGTGTGTGTGTGTGTTTATAAATATTTAAATAGGGCGGGCAAGTTGGCCCAGTGGTAGAGTGCTTGCCTCATATGCGTGAGGCCCTCAGTTTGCTTCCTCAGCCCCACATAAGCAGAAAAAGTCAGAAGTGGCACTGTGGTTCAAATGGTAGGGCGCTAGCCTTGAGTTGAAGAGCTGAGGGACAGCGCTCAAGCCCAGAGTTCAGGCCCTATGACCAACAAAACTAAATAAATATTTAACTATGTATATATTTATAGGCAACATATATATGTAATATATATGGACATGAAATGGCATCACCATACTTGAAGAGAAGATGTGAATCACTGGGACAGGCTTTATAATATATCTGTTTAGTTTGTCAAAATATGTCTACAGCTGCTGCTTGACCTTCAATAAAGTCACATACTAGCTAAACCCATTATAAGCTGAAAGCACATTGGATTACACCTAGCCTGTGGAGCATCTTGTAGCTGAGCAGCGCAGAGCCCTGTGGAAGACTGGCTGTGGAGATGACCGGAAGCTGGGGCTCGGGCCACTGCTCATGTCTTACGGATGACAGAGCCTGTCAATATCCCAGGAAATGTCAAAAGTCAGAACTGGCAGTACTGTTTCACGGAACATGCCTTTCGCACCATCATGAAAAATAGTAATATAGAAATGCATGTATAGGAACACACTCCTGTGCATATACCATGTACATACATATTCAATATATATATATATATATATATATATATATATATATATAGCATGCCTGTCATATAATCACATCATCCCCTAATGATTTTTGGAAGACATCATTGGTTTTCTCAGAGTGGATGAGATTCTTTTCCTTCTTTTGTGTTATTTCCTAGTTGTTTTGCCATGAATTCTATAGTGTATATGTTCTAAGGTCATCATTTGTATAATTTTTGTATATAACCAGAAAGAGCCGAGTTGGGGCCCAAGGGAAGCTCCACCTCCAGACACGTGGTTAGGGACATGGACTTGGTTTTCAATCCAGTATCTATCTGGGGGGGTTTTTGGGGTTTTTTGGGCCCCCCTCCCCTTTCTTAGACTTCAATCTCCCCACCTCTACCCTGGGGCTGAGGTAGTAGTTCTCCATTCACATCAAATGTGCCACCCACCAGCATTCTGAGACCAGCATGGGGAAATGGCCACAGAGTTCTTGACCTCCTCTGGCCGGGAACCTGAGCACAGCCAAGAGAAGAGGCACTAGCACAGACCCGACAGGAGTGTGTGTGTTTCACAAAAGAAAATAGATCTTCATTCAAACCCTATGAATGTATCTGGCTCCAAGAATACCGTTAAGTTTTGCCAGAAGTCGACAGTGATTTATTTTAATCTTTCTCTCTGGGAAATAATTCTGCCTATTCAGATTTGTAAGAAATCTCATTTAAGGCCCAGTATTCTACAATGTCACAGGACAAAGCAGATAGATAGCAGAGACTAAGTGCAGCTTCCTAAGAGCAGAGAGTGCAGTAAGCAGGCCCATGCCACAATTCCAGCAATTCTCTCTGCATAACTCCAGCACAGTGGACATGAACACGGGCCCCTTGGAATTCCAAACCCAACTTCTCAGAGATTTATTTTTTTCTTTTGAAACAATTTCTGGCAGCTTTTGATCTTCTAAACTGAAGGGGGGAAAAATCAAAGAAATCTGGTTCCCTGGAGTATTAATAGCAAAAGAATTTCTGGATGTTGCAAAGGAATAGAATAGCATCTCAGTTTTATTTGTCTTCAAAGCAAACTAAATATAGTTTAAAAAAAATAGAAGCCAGCTACCCTACAGATTTTCGAAAGGCTGGGATAAACTTCTTTGCAGAAGACAAGATGATAGGAGATTTATCTTGAAGGACATTTCCTGGGTGGATGTCCACATAATACCTACAAGTGAGCTGTCAGAAGGGATCTGTTATTTACACCCAAAGTCAAAGCATCTAATCACACAGGCCACTGGTGAGCTCAGCCATTTTCAATCATGGGTACTGCCTCCCTTCTCCTCCTGGAATATTAATACTGCAAAGACAGAAGAGCTCAGACCACCCTGCACCGAAAGCATCTCGCCTATGTACAGGGAAGCTCAGCCGTGTCTCTGCATCCCTGCAAACTCATTGTGCTTATTGGTAGGAAATGCGGGGCAGTGCAGATGTGGACATGGGAGTGTATGCACGTGTCATTTGCAAAACCTGTCCTGGAGGAGCACCCATAGGTCACCTTGAATCACATCTTCTATGATGATACAACAGAAACTGCAAACAACCACACACCCGGGCTGGCTTTGACCGTGAGGTGCTCTGTGAAAGTAATAAGTGAGAATAGCATAAAGTTCTGGAAGGTGGGTGGTAATTTAGAGAACTAGAGGAGGGGGCAGCCCTTCAAACGGCTACAGAAAGACTGCTGCAAACAGGGGAAGCCATAGATGCAAAGCAGCCTCGCATATCCCTTCAGCACTAACCTTCGAAAGTGCACACTTATGGTACTGTAGGAGCCCTCAACCTTTTATCCTAGAATGATGACTTCAACTAGGTAGAGGAACAGGCATTGTCCTCAGGAGCAGCCCTATGTTGCTCCCTCCACCCTGAAGTCACCGCCATGACTGCCCACTCCAGTCCCCTCTGCCTGGGAGGAGGAGCCACGCCCACTGCTGGGTTTCTGGTCCTGCAGTCGGATTCTCCAGTCCCCATAGCCGCTTTCTAGCATCGCCTCTAAGTCAACTGCTTGCATTCAAACCTCCCAGAAGCTGCTTAAACTATAAAGAGTCTGGCACTTGGAAGGAAATGCGTTGAGGATATGCTGGCACTCAGAGTGGACAAGATGGTTAGACCACACAGGCTCCCGACAGCCTCCAAAGGAACTTGATGGTTGATAATGGAGGCCTGGAGAGAGGCTTGACTCTGTCTTTGCTCCTGTGCCTCTGGCTGGCTCTGCCCACTCTTCCGTGACTCTCTGCCCCCATTTTTCCTGGCCCAGCACCCCTCAAACCCCCTTATACTCACAGGGCCCAAAACATGCTTCACCTAGCCTTTGCCTAGGCAGGTGCCAACCTTGAGACATTTGCAGGATTTGGGAACAAAGGCTTTGTCAGGGACAGGTCATTTCACCTCCAGTGCTGCAGATATCTCCACTGAAACGTGTGACTGACTGAGCCTGATAGCTATAAGCCTCTCTGCAACATTAAATGAGGTCTTATATACAGTTGGATCACTTATAAAGTGTTTAATTAAAAAGTAGTTATAATTTGTGTTGGTGCTGTTTCACAGTTTGCCAGTAATGATGAAGACTGTATAAAGGGTTTGTAGTGCCCTTTGAAAAACCACCAAGGCAGACTCATTTCAAAAGTTTCCTTGGGAAATAATCAGAAATGTGTTCTGTGAGCAAGGGTAATCACAGCATGTAACAGTGACCATAGCAAACAGTCTCCAGTGAGTCTCTGTGCAGCTATTAAAGGTGAAAAATAGATTGAGTGACATGGGAAATGCTTACGACGTGTTGTGAAATACAAAGTTCTAGTTACAGTTGCTGAAATGAGTATGCAAGTATGTGTGGGCACACCATAGAGATAGATAGAGAGGTAGGTAGGTAGGTAGGTAGGTAGGTAGGTAGATAGATAGACAGATACATACATACATACATAACCTATAGAGAGAACCAAGAAAGTCTAAAAAGGATCATTCTAAAATATTTAAATGAGATACACAGAGGACAGTATATTGGAAATGAACTCTACAACTTTTGGGGGGGCGGTGGGAGGGGAGGAGTGTGAGAGGCGGGGGAGGGAAGGGAAAATGGGACAACAAGGAACAAAGGGAAGGGGTAACAATGATCGACAAGTAACGCACTCATTGCTTTACTCATGTAACTGTAACCCTCTGTGCAGCATCTTAACAATAAACTTTCTTAAAAACATAAGTGATGGTTATCTACAAGAAAGCCATGAAGAAATTAGTGGCTTTGTTTGGTTCCATTATTTTTTGTGTTTTTCATAATTTTCTCTAAGTTAGCAAATATCTGTGTGAAATTTCGGTGCTTTTTTTGGTTGTTTTTTTTAATACCCCAGGTCCATTGGTGAGTTAATGATAAAAGGCTGTTCCCAGCCTCTGGATGGGAGGCTCCAAGGTCGTCACCTTGACCCCCTGCGGCTCCCTGCTGTCCCTGTGGAAGGGGCTGGCGGACACGGTGGGTGAGCTATTAGCCAACTCTGGGCAGAGAAACGACCTGCCCTGAGGCTCACACAGGAACAGGCCCTGGGAACAAATAGGAGGCTCTCAAACTGATTCCCACAAGGGGGTCAATTAGAGAATTTAACACCTAGACCTCACCCTTCTCTTATGTGAAACCCGATAGGCTGGCTTGGGGCTCCAGGAAAGGGGGGGAGCAGATGGGAAGACAGGGCGGCACTCTGGTCCCTCCCTGCTCATCTCTCTGAGCTGGCTCCCACCCCCTCCCCCACCTGTGCCTCAGTCCACGTCTCTATTGTATAATTTTCTTCTCTCCAAAAAGCCCACTGTCTCTCTAGGAATCTTCCAGTTAGATGATATTATAATATGGCAGCACCAAAAAGGAATCTCAACTATCATCTTACTTTGTTGCTTTCCAGCGGAAGAAATTGATCCACAGAGATTAAGCTCAAAGTCTTTCAGGCAGTAGGGGCGGAAGCCAAGATTAGGACTCATATGGCTACACTGCTAGGCCTCAGTGCCTGTCTCTCACATTCTACTCGCCACCCCTGGCTGAAGAAAGTGATGGTCCCTGCGGCTGAATGGACAGAAGGCAGGATACCCAGGGCCAAACCCCAGATCCGGTACCAACCGTATCAGTGCTCCAGATTCTCTTCAGAAAAAATAGGGATGATAATAATCTCTATCATGGGTTTGAATAAAACTTGAGTTAAGCATAGTTAGACCATAACCTGGCACACTGGCACATAGTAAACATTATGTTTCGCTCTACCATGATAATGACCAATTTTGTAAGCCAATTAATAGAAGCTGTAAAAATCAGATTCAGGATCTCCTCCCAAAGCAGGGCTCCAGGGTACCCAGCTTCCTTGGGGATACTAGGTCTGGCCAGCCACCATTCATCCTTGATGTATTTACTCAGCCAACAACAGAGCTCATTAACAGAAGCTCACATGTATGGCTATCTAATTTGTAACAAATGGCATCTCCAATTCATGGAGGAAAGGCGTGCTACCTGCTGCAGAGCCAAACTGGGTTATCCACATGGACAGGAAGGTTAGGGACCCCAGCCTCACACAATGCAGAAAATTCATCCATGTAGAATGGACCCCTAAATGTGAGCAATAAACCATGGAGCTTCTAGAAGATGGCCTGGTGTCCTCATGGCCTTGGGATAAGCAATTATTTCTTAGTAGGATATATTTAAAAGCAATAATCATGAAAGAAAAATGGAAACATTCTAGTTAAGAATTCCTCCACAATTAAGGTATTTTTAATGAATATAGGAAACAACATCCCAACAGGAAAATTCCTATTACAGTTTGATCTTTTTCCCATTACTAGCATCTATTAAAATGAAATTAATTTACTCGAGCAATATGAGAATTTCTTTCCGCAAAGATACCATAACAAGAGTGAAGAGCTAAGCCTGAGACTTGTGACCAGAATTTGTAAAGAATTCTTAGAGTTCAGTTTAAAAACAAAAAAGCTGCCACTCAATTGGTAGAAAGGAGCAAAGACTTAAACATGAATAAAGACTAAAAAATGTGAATACAAGGTGGGGGAGCTAGTGGCTCACACCTGTAATCCTAGCTATTCAGGAGGCTAAGATCTGACCTGAGGATCATGGTTCAAACCCAGCATGGGCAGGAAAGTCTGTGAAACTCTTATCTCCAATTAACCACCAGGAAACCAGAAGTGGAGTAGAGCTGTAGTTCAAAATGGTACAGCACTCACCCTTGAGCAAAAGAGCTCAGAAATAGCACCCAGGCCTTGAGTTCAAGCCCTACAACTGAGAAAAAAAATGTATCCAAATGGCAAATATGTACAAGAAAAAAAAGTCAGCATTCAAAATATCAAGGAAATGAGCATCGTATACCACTATAGATACTCTAGAACATTTCTTTTAAATGATGCCACCAAATCTTGACAAGGACATGGAACAGCTGGAATGCTCTCCCACACTGTGAATGAAAATAAAATTGGGACAAGTATACTGGGAAGAAAAAACCAGCAGAATTGTTTAATTTGTTTTTAATTGTGAAAATACCATACAGAGGGGTTACAATTACATGGGCAAGATAATGAGTACGTTTCTTATCAAGCATTGTTGCCTCCTCCTTTGTTTCCCCTTCCTATCCCCTCCCATCCCTTCCCATCTCTCCCCCCCACCCCCACCCCCCACCAAAGTTGTAAAGTTTGTTTTTTGACATAACGAGTTTACATCTCATTGTTGCAATGGGTCCACCTGTATCCCTATTTAAACGATTTGTTTTTCCCCTTCCCCAATTTTTCCCATATCAAATACAGTGAAAGTAGGGGTTATTCTGTGGGAGAGAGACATGTAAAGCAACAAAGAAATCATCTTATAACTATGTTAGAAACAATCGCAAGAAAGAAAAAACATTTGAATACTTATCTTGGGGTTCATTTCACCTAAGATCAACTTATCTGACCTTTTCTGCTTGTCTCAGACATATACTACTTATTGCAAATAAGGGAAACCATGGGACCTCTGTTTCTTTGGGCCTGGCTTACTTCACTTAATATAATTTTTTCCAAGTCTTTCCATTTCCTAACAAATGGGGCAATGTCATTCTTTCTGATGGAGGCATAGAATTCCATTGTGTATATATACATTTTCTTGATCCATTCATCTACTGTGGGGCATCTGGGTTGGTTCCATATCTTAGCTATGATAAATAATGCTGCAATAAACATACTTGTGCTGGTAGTTTTAGTATGGTCTTGTTTGTGATCATTTGGGTAAATGCCCAAAAGTGGGACTGCTGGTCATAGGGAAGGTCTATGTGGAGTCTTTTGAGAAACCTCCATACTACTTTCCAAAGTGGTTGAACAAGTTTACACTCCCACCGACAATGCAGTAAGGTTCTCTTCTGGCCACATCCCCCTCCAGCAACTGTTGTTATTAGAGATCTTGATTATAGCCATTCTAACTGGAGTGAGGTGGTATCTCAGTGTTGTTTTGATTTGCATCTCTTTTATGGCTAGAGAGGTTGAGCATTTCTTTATGTATCTATTGGCCATCCTTCTTTCCTCTTCAGAGAAGTTTCTCTTTAAGTCGTTAGCCCACTTATTTATTGGGCTGTTGTTTCTTTGAGGATTTGTTGTTGGGGGATTTAATTTTTTGAGTTCCAGGTATATTTTAGATATGAGACCCTTGTCCGTTGTATGGCTAGTGAAGATCTTCTCCCAATCCGTGGGCTTTCTATTGATCTTGCTAGCAAGATCAATGCAATACCATTTGTCCAACCTTTCTTTGATTCGTTGTGCTGCTGGGTCTCAATTAAGAAAATTTTGGCCTGTACCAAGGAGACCTAGGGTTTCTCCTATTCCATCCTGTAATGTTTTCAGGGTATCTGCTTTGACTCCAAGGACTTTGATCCATTTGGAGTTAATTCTGGTGCAGGGTGATATATAAGGATCTAGCTTTAGTTTTCTACAAGTGATTAACCAGTTTTGCTAGCCCCATTTACTGAAGAGGCTGTCTTTCTTCCATTCTATTTTTTTAGCTCCCTTATCAAAGATTAGATAGCTATATGTCTCTAGGTTCATTTCTGGGTTTTCAATTCTATTGTTAAATTCTTATAGTCATGCAAGTCTACTATTAAGTAAATTGTAATTAATACAGATAATACATTGCTATACTAGTAATATATGAATAGTACAAGCATTCAGGCATGTATGTGTTCATATATATATATATATATATATATATACATCTTTGTCTCAAGATACAAATAGATAAGAATTTCTACTCCAGCCTTTTTCCAAGCAGTTCTAAACTAGAAATCAGGCAAACCTGCACCATGACAGCAATGGATAATTCCAATGCACACGTCAGTTGTTTCTAGACACTAGAATATACATAATCATGACAAGAAATAAGGAAGCTACACACTACTACATGGATGAATACCATCACACACTGAATGAAAACATCAAGCATGAAATCTGTTCTATGCAACAGAGAGAACAATCCATAAGAGGAGACTCTGACCCCCTACTTCCCCCTTGCCACAGTGGGGACTGGCCTCCAGGCACCTGGGAGTTGGCATTGGACCATCCCTGCCTGGGTGTCCCGGAATGATCTGAGCCATGACCCGCTAGAGACCCTCACCTCACTGACTGCCATACCCTCGCCTGTATATCTGCTCCTGGGTCCCCCGTGATGTCTCCCACAAGCCCTCGTTTCTCCTTGCACATAATGAACATTCAGAAAACTGACAGCAAAACACATCACAGAGGCTCCCAGAGCCTCTTCCAGAGCCGCTGGCCTAGCAGAGCTCTGCGCTGGAAATCCCTCCTGCGGCCCCTCGCCTTGCTTTTTGGAGTTCCTGGGGTGTTGTTCATGAGAAACAGGCAGAGGACAGGGATTAACACCGGCCAAAGTGGCCTTGGATGGGAAAACTTGCCTGGAATGATAAAGAACTGCAAGAAGAAAATCTCTGAACTCAGTATGTTCAGTCTTTGGAGAGAATCATCTAGAATTTTTCTGGGTTCAGGAACCCTAGGATCCCATTCCTTCTCTAGGTAGGGTGCTATTTTTAAGGCAGCTCTAATTCTATGCATCTAGACATGTATCAGCTGTCAGCAATGTCAGACAGAGGCTAAAGGACAACAGGATGGCCGCAGTGAGGGAGGGAGGGCTGTCTTGGGAAGCCATCCTTTCTCCTGAAAAGCATTGCGCTGAACTTGGTCTGTCACCTGGCCCCATCTACTAGCCAGCTTCAATCTGCTCACAACTACGAAGATGTGCAGACCTGGAAATGGGCAGACATTGGCATGGAGCTTGTCAAAACAAAGTGCAAGAGCTTGTGTGTGTGTGTGTGTTGGTACCAGGATTTGAACTCGGGGCCTTGTGCTTGCAAGGGAGGCACTCTACCCTTCGCCCTAGCCTTATCTGCCATCATTATTTTTGAAATAAGGTCCTTTTTTTGCCATGGCTGGCCTTAAACCACTATCCTACCAATCTCTGCCTTGCAAATGGCTGGGATTGCAGGTGTGTGCAACTAGGAGAGCTTTTGAGAGTACTGGGTGGGTATGCATGCTTATGTACATGAACACGTGTGTGTGTTCATGCTACAGAGATCTCTGCATCTGCATCATCATCAACACGCAGGATGTAACTAGATGGAAGACTGAGGCCAGGACAGAAGACAGAGATAGCAGAGGTCTCAGGGCCAAGAAGCTCCTGAGCAGGTGGCCCTCCCTGCGCATGCACAGCCGCTCACAGAGAGGTACAGGGGGCTGGCCCCGCTGCCATCTCTTCTCTCTGTCACCTCTGGCACTGGTCATCTCTGAATCAGTATAGAAGAACAGTCAAAGGCTCAACTCCTGGCCAGGTGAGGAACCTCAACCTCAGGCTAGTCACTAATTCCCCTGAGCCTCAGTTTCCCCAGGAGACAGCAGACAGTTACCTCCCCTGCCTGACACACTAGTACAGATCACAGGATGGTCCAGTAAGACACAGACCTTGTAAAAGCAACAACAACTACTACTACTACCTGTATTTATTTGGGATTTGTTAGATACCACACACGAATTGAGTTCATTACAGACCCTTCATTGAACTGTTGCCTCTCAGGTTCCAGAGACCAAGTGGCATGCCCAAGAGAATATAATCAGAGGCAGGGTTTGAACTCAGGTTTCAAGTTCTAGAAGGCAAGTTCTGAGCCCTCCTCTTCGTAGTGTTCTCCACACAAATCATGCACATCAACTTGAAATTTCATGGGCTGTGGTGATTTCAGCACTAATGAGGAGGTCCATCTCCCTGGACCACAGAGAAGAGAGATGGACGCCAGCATGTGGTTCTGTCTCTGCTGAGCAGAAGCAGAGCAGAGCGAGCCCTTTCCTGTCCCCACTGGCTCACCCCCCCGTGACGAGTCATGGATTTCCACAAGTTGAATCATCCCAGCCCCTCCCTCGGCCCCAGATTAGAAACTGGGATGCCCTTTCACACATGGACTTAGAATTTCGACTTCTCAAGAGGCATCCACAAAGTCTTCCAATCATTGTCGTCATTGTTGTTGCTTTAATCCCTGAAAGATAAAAATACAGTGCACAGGCAAACACACCGGAACTGACACACAGAGATGGCGGCCACTCCACAGTACCGTGGCCAAGGTACTAGATTTGTGCCTCCGTGATCTCCCAGATGAACTGCTGTCATTTGCTCTTGGCTGGTCCCTGTCCATCATAGTAACTGACCTCCTCCACATCTGGTCTCGCATTTGCTTGGTTCCCTCCAGGTTCTCGGTGATGTTAATGGCACCGCTCTCCACTCCCGTGTTGAGAGTCCCCTTGCAATTGCTGTTGTAGTTTAAAGGACTCCTCATCTCAGTTCCTTCACGGTAAGGTTCACCCAGCCTACCTCAGTGTCCCCAGGGTTCCCACTGGTTACACTGCAAAGCCCTGTCATCTACTGCCCCATGCAACGTTTTCTAGAATGGCGTTTTCATACCGCCTACCGCCCATCTTTCCAGCGAACTCTCGGCCCCGCTCTGGCCATGTCTGCACTGCAGATTCCCTCTGTGCATTCAAATTCCCCTGCCTGCAGGAGCGTCCGCTTGCAAGCAAGATGGATGGCTGGAAATATTGCTTCACAGAGTAATAAATCATATCATCTTACATCATTCCCCAATCCTGCACCTCACCAGCCAGGCCCCTCTGTGCACGTCAGGACCCCACCGCTCAGGACGTTCCAAGGAAAGGTCCGAGGTCACTGCTGCCTTCCTTTGTTTTGTTTAAGCTATAAGATGTAGCTCTTCTCTTTCCCCGGCCAGCTCTTTAAATCTGGTTGGTTCTTGGGCCCTGCTTGGCCTTCTCTCTGACAAACAAACATAAACAGCTAACCAGAAGCCAATTACCACAAGCATGTGACTTAAGACAACAAGTTTTTTTTTTCTCTCTCATCGTTCTGTTAGCCAGAAATCCAAACTTTATAGGCCAGCAGGACTATACACCCTCTGATGGTTGGGGTAAAACCCAGCCTCTTGCAGCTTCTGGTAATTCCTGGTATCCCCAGTTCCTGTGGGGCTCTCTTTCTTCTGTTTCCCTCCCATCTACCCCCATTGTCACAGGCCTTCTCCTTTGGCGTCTCTGTGTCCTTCCTCTGCCACCCCTATGTATCTCAGACACCACTGGATTTTGTGCTCACCCTAAATCCAAGACGGTTTCAACTCAAGATTCTTAGCTGATTACTTTTGCAAAGATCCAATCTCCAAGCCAGGCACTGGTGACTCACGCCTGCAATCCTAACCATCCAGGAGGCTGAGATCTGAGAATTGCAGTTCAAAGTAAGTCTGTAAGACTCTTATCTCCAGTGAACCACAAAAAGCCAGAAGTGGGGCTGTGGCTCAAGTGGTAGAGTGCTAAGCTTGAACACAGAAGTTCAGGATCATCTCCCAGGCCCTGAGTTCAAGTTCCAGTATGGGCAATAAAAGAGAGAGAGAAAACAAAACAAAACACTATGGGATCTCTGAAACAGGCCAGCTTCTGAGCTTCTAGGAGAACATGAGTTGGGGAAGGGGAGAGGAAGGGGAAGTATTCCTGAGCCCAAGCCCCAGGACAAGGTATATTCCCCTCAGGAGTGACACTTTGACTGTCCTCCCTCTCTCTGGGTGCTTGCCCATCCTTCTCCACAGAAAGCTGCATGCATTTTCCTAGGTTGGTTGTATTTTAAACTACTGGGGTTGTTAAGAGTTCAGCTGTAATAAGTATTGCATGAAATTTGTTAATCTCCCAATGTGGGGAGTTGGTCACTGGTCCCTGTCAAGCCAACGCACTTCAAGAAGAAATGCAGGGGTCAGTGCTGGCTCCCAGGGGTCACTCAGACCCTGATCGTTTTACCTAACTGTAGGTTCCCAGGCCTGGCGTTCCTTGTGGACTGGTCTCTGCTCTGAGCAGATGGGAGACCCCAATAGGAAAGGCAAGCTTTGTTGAGAATGTCAGCAAACAGTAGTTTGAATTATTGTTGGGTTGTATCCATCTCTGTGAGCCCTACCCTGGTGCTTCCCACACACATCCCTTCTCCCCTGGTCCAGACAGGTGGAGAGAACAGCAAATCTCTTGTACTGAACAGGTAAAGAAGACAGAAGCAGGTGGGTTACATAAAAGCAACATAGCCAGTGCATATATTAGCATTGTGTGGTTGTAGTTGCAGGCCAAGGGCCTGGTGGGATCTTCCCTCCATGCTCTGGGGTCTGGCATGGGGCTCTAGATGATGAATTCTAGACTCAGAGGGAGGGGTCCAGCCTGTTATTTCTGCTGACACTTGTTGACAAAGACCAAGTGTGTTCCAAGTCTCAGACTGGATCTCATGGTATCAATTATGAGTGTAGAAAGTAAGTCAAGCCAGGTATTTGCCTTCAGGAAGCTTAAAATATGCCAGGCACCAGTGGCTCACACCTATAATCCTAGCAACTAAAGAGGCTGACATCTGACAATGACAGTTTGAAGCCAGCCTGAGCAGGAAAGTCTGTGAAACTCTCATTGCCAATTAACCTCCAAAAACATCTACATGCAGAGCTGTGGCTCAAGTGGTAGAGCATCAGCCTTGAGAAAAATAAAAAGCAGGGGGCAGGGTGGGGGGAGGAGGGAGAGAGAGGTGGGGACAGCATCTAGGCACCAAAGAAAGTGTACTCAGCCTATTCTTTAATATTTAATATTTAATAGTTACATTTATTTATACATTTAGACTTATCAAATTGGAGCTGCTTTAAAAATAACATTCTGCTTAGAGATCTTAGGGTTCTCTGAACCCAGAAAAGGCCTAGATGATTCTCTGGCTCTCAAAAGACTAAACATACTGGGTTCAGAGATTTTCTTCTTGCAGTTCTTTATCATTCCAGGCAAGTTTTCCCATCCAAGGCCACTTTGGCCGGTGTTAATCCCTGTCCACTGTCTGTTTCTCATGAACAACACCCCAGGAACTCCAAAAAGCAAGGCGAGGGGCCGCAGGAGGGAGCGTGATTTCCAGCACAGAGCTCTGCTAGGCCAGCGGCTCTGGAAGAGGCTCTGGGAGCCTCTGTGATGTGTTTTGCTGTCAGTTTTCTGAATGTTCATTATGTGTGAGGAGAAACGAGGGCTTGTGGGAGACATCACAGGGGACCCAGGAGCAGATTTCTTTCCCTGTCTCCGTCTGCACCCTGCTCCTTCCTACAGCAGTGTCACAATTTCCTCTGTCTGGAGACAGACGTGTGCTATTCTCAGCTCCACAACTCTTGCGTGGGATGTCGCGGTACACATGGCCCAGACATCTTTGATATAAATACTGGTGGGCATCTGTGTTTCAACCACTGGATTCTCACCATACTCTGTGTGTGTGTGTGTGTGTGTGTGTGTGTGTGTGTGTGTGCTGGGACTTGAACTCAGGGCCTAGGCACTGTCCCTTAGAACCTGATCCTCTGATCTTAGCTTCCTGAGTAGCTAGGATTACAAGCATGAGTGTCATCTACTCTTACTTTTTTTTAATGCAATGTGACTCAAGTAGATTGTCGCCACAGCCAAGCCAAAGGAGAGTTGTCTAACAGTCAGTACTTTCCAACCCCCTTTTCTAGTCCGGGACCTCTGCCATATCCACCTGTATCCCTCAAAACAACAAATGCTCCAATCAGGTGCAGTAGGGGAAAAAAATCCCTTAATGGTGCCTTTATGATTCTATAAAACAGCCTAATAAATAAATACACTAATTGGGCTTTGCAAAGACAGGCTCCCCAATAGAGCTCACTATAGCGTAATGAAAACTCCGACAAGCTAAGGCTTTACAGATCCTCTAATCGTAAACAGGGGGATAATTTGCAAATTCAAATGTGCCGAACAGGCTGGCACCCTGTCAGGTAGCAGTGGGTTTAGGCTGTGTGCCAAGCAGTGAAAGAGAGACTCTTTAAGGCCCACCCTTTCCAGGCCCTGTCATCTGGGATCTGTGCTGGGGGCTGGCTGGCATCAGAGGGGCACACAGGGGTGGGGACAGAAGACTTGCTCACCCTTAGACCTTGTTGATGATGCCGCGACCCTCCCCCAACCCGTCCGTACATAAGAGATGACAGAGAGAAAGTAGATTTGAGAAAAGCAGCAGCTTCCGCTTCATACAGGCTTCCTCGGAGCCCTTTGCCTTATTTGACTTTCATAAATAATCTTCACTTAATAGGAAAACAAAAAAGCCAATCGAGGCTGTTTCCAAAGATCGCCCCAAAAAGGCAAGAATCTGCCCATGTGG
This sequence comes from Dipodomys ordii, assembly GCF_000151885.1. NCBI lineage: Eukaryota > Metazoa > Chordata > Mammalia > Rodentia > Heteromyidae > Dipodomys > Dipodomys ordii. The sequence goes on along the minus strand of NW_012267252.1, from coordinate 17,018,209 downwards.
GTACAAGATTCTGTGCATAATGTCACCTGCTAACACAACATTAGAGCTCTCGAGAGCAGCGTCAAAATAGCCAGCAATTCAGCAGGTGCAAAGGCCTCAAGACAGAGGATGGAAAAAATAGGATAGATGGAAGACTAAAGCTCAAGAGAAGTGAAATGACTCACCCAGAGTCATCTAGATAACAAATGAGGTGTTTGATCCCGTGTGGTCTCACTGCAAATAAGGCCTGTGCCTTCAAACACCAGTGGGTAAGCATGATGGTAACCGGGTTAGGCTTTTCAGTCCATCCCATCAAAGTCAGAACCATATAACACCAAACTTGTGGTTTAAAGCAGAGACAAGCCATGCTGGTATCTCAATCCACCTCACTTTACAAAACCAGGCAGCAGGACAGATTTGGCCCAGAGGCCACCATGGGCCAAGTCTTCTCCAAAGCATTGCCACAGATTGACCACATCCATGGTCAGTGCCAAGAAGGCCTGGTCACAAGATGGAGGCACAGAGACCAGGGCCTTTGCTCTCCTGGTCTCATCTCCATCTCCCCACTGCTTTCTCTGCTACTCAACATTCACTGCTTCAGGGCCTTCGCACCTGCTGTTCCCAGCCTTTCTTCCGGATTTCTTCATGATTCATCCCCTTAACACCTTCTGTTCCTTGCTTCAGGGTCAACATTTCTGTGAGCCACTCCTCCCTGGCTACCCTATAAAAGCTGACACCCACAGCAGGCCTGCATTTCCTATCTCCCTCCTTTGTTTGTCATCTCTTCCCATCACACTTTCCTCCATCTGGCTCCCTGTCATTTTACGAATATGTTTCCCTGTTTCCTTCTGTATCCCAACCCCAGCATGGGGATGTAAGCACTGAGGCCAGGCTTGGTGGCGTGAAACAGTAATTCCAGAACTCAGGAGGCTAAGACCAGGAGGATCTTCAGCTTGAGACCAGCCTCAAAAGAAGAAAAGTGAGGGGGGAGGAAGAGGAGGAAGGGGGAAAGAAAGGATGGAATGAAGGAAGGAAGAAAGGAAGGAAGGTCAGTCAAATACAAGCTCTGGATGGTGGACATTCTTGTGTCTGCTGCTTCTACAATATAATCCAGATTCTTGATCATTTTATGTTATTTTGTGATTGAATTTTCTGTCTCTAAAGCATAGTGCTGGAATTTTTTTAATCTTCTAGAAAATATACTTTATTTCTTGTCTTTTAAAAGTGAGATATGTTTTTTCAAGCTTCACTCCTTCCTAATAGACAACACATTGAAGAATAAGAATGGGCAAGGAAACATTGCCAGTAAACTTTTTAATTCGACATTGGGATTTTGATGGGCATTACACTGAATCTATAAGTTGCTTTTGGAAGTTTCAGCCATTTTCATGATGTTGGCTCTGCACACGCACATGCGCGCGCACACACACACACACACACACACACACACACAGGACATCTTTCCATCCTCTGGTGTCTTCTTCAATTTCTTTCCTCAAGATTTTATAGTTTCCATTGTTTTATAGTAAATTTAAATTTACAGGCAGTGTTGGTTTGTTTTTCTTTTTTGTTTTGTTCTATATTTGAGGCTATAGTAAATGGAATTCGTTTCCCAATTGTTTTCTCAACCTGTTCATTATTGATTTGTAGAAAAGCTGCTGATTCTTTGTATGTTGATTTTATATTCTGCTACATTGTTGGAAGTGTTGATCAGACCTGGAGACTTTTGGTGAAACACTGAGGTCTTTTAAGCATTAACAAACACATTCTATTAATACACCATTGTGCTCACTCCAAAACCTTTTCTGCGCACAGCTGAAAAACAGAATTATATATCAATCTCTACTGAATGTAGATATAAAAATCCTCAGTAAAACAATTGCAGACCAAATTCAACAATATAGTTAAAATGATCATACATCATAATCAAGTTGGATCCATTGCAGGGAAGCAAATATGGTTCAATATATATAATTTTTTAACTACATAAAAACAGAATTGAGGACAAAATGATTATCTCAATTGATACAGAAAAAAAGAACCTATGAAAAATTGAACACCTTGTTCTGATAAAGAAACATACTTCAACAAACAAATCTACAGAAGATGAACCTACAGCCAATGGCATGCTAAACAGGGAAGAACTGAACCCATTTCCTCTAAAGCCAGGAAAGTCAGTGGTGTCAATTTTCTGTACTCTTATTCACTGTAGCACTAGAATTCCTAGCAAGAGCAATAAGGCAAGAACAAAGAAATAAAAGGAGTTTGAATAGGGAAGAACGAAATCAAACTACTTGTACTTGCAGATGACATGGGAGACACCGATTTTTCAAAAGGCCAGCTTGGAGACATTCCAGCCTCCTTGCCAGCCCCATTGTGACAGGGGCTCAGGACAGTGCACATGGGCCAATTCACTTTGTTTTACAAAGACATTTTCAAACTGTGAAATATCCCAGAAGCAGACTCATCTTTAATAGAAGTATGATTTGGGATTAACCAAGACCCATGCCTGTAAAGCACCCCAAGACCAGAGAAATAAACTGTGGTAGTCCCCCCATGGAGAACCTCTCCCCAAGAACAAGTATGAGGATCTATCATACAAGGCTTGGGGACAGGCCTAGGAATCTACCACACAATGACCATCCAGACCCCACGAGCCAGGCCAGCACCACCCTGCCAACCATAATCCTTCAATACTTCATCCCTGCTGTGGCTTCCGGTCACATGGATGAAATCCCTCCCTGAGTGCATGCACAGCTCCTCATATACAATGTCTCCTTACACTTGTCACAACAACCTGTAGTCTGCATTGTATTTTAACACACACATACACACACACACACACACACAGGCTCACCCCTGTAATCCTAGCTACTCAGGAGACTGAGATCTGAGGATCACAGTTTGAAGCCAGCCCAAGCAGGAAAGTCCATGAGAGTCTTCTCTCCAATTAACCACCAAAAAGCCAGAAATGCAGAGCTCAAGTGGTAGAGCACTAGCCGAGTGAAAAAGCTCAGAGACAATGCCCAGGATCTGAGTTCTACTCCCAGCATTGGCGTGTACATACACACGCATGCACACACGTGCACACATGCACACACATACACACGCATGCACACACATACACACACATGCACACACATACACACACATGCACACACATGCACACATGCATCACTGGTTCAGTGATTTGGTCAAGCTACCCAACTAACAAGTGACAGACAAGAGTCCAGATACTTAATCACAGCATTGTGGACCTTCTTCCAATGCCTCTGCGAACCACACCTGAGCCTGAAAACATGTGCTGGTATGAGCACTGTGCTCTAAGAGCACTGTGCTTTTGTTCTCTAATCATAAGAGTAAGAATGCCCCTTCTCCACCCAGGCTGGTGAGGGTGGCACCTCCCTTCCTAAGGCTTAGTGGTAAACTGGAGTGGGGAAGCTGAGAGAACATTGTTAATCACCAAGACACCCCTGGCCAACTCCAGGGGCATCCCTGTCAACCCCAGCCCCAGCCTCAGCGTTAACTTAGCAGGAGCCCCACATGGCAGTTGGTGGTCCCATTAAACCCTAGCCCACCCCTATCATTCTGCCTTTCTGCTGGGAAAGTGAAGATACAGAGGCTAGAGGGTCCTCAGAAGACTGAAATAGGCCAGGTGCAGTAGTGGATGCCTGTATCCCAACTACTTGGGAGACAAAACTTGGGAGGATCACAGTCCACAGTCTGGGCATGGTGGTGAGCATCCCTGCTATGCAGGAAGTATAACTAGAGGAAAAGGAAGGAGGGAAGGGAGGAAGGGAGGAAGGAAGGGAGGAAGGAAGGAAGGAAGGAAGGAAGGAGGGGAGGGAGGGAGGGAGGGAGGGAGGGAGATCCAGCTGCCCATTGGCCTCACAGCCAGCATTTTCCCTATACTACACTCAGTAGAATCAGAGCCCAGCCTCATACCTACCAGAGTCTCAGAAATACCTCAAGCCATCCAGGCAACATCAGGGAGTATCCCCTACATAAAAGCCATTAGAGTCTAACCAAAGAGAGATAGAGTGCCCCCGCCACAGGAGATGCCCACCCAATGCTGCCAGGCCAGGCTTCTGCTTCTCTCCTGGAGCCCTGGGTGACTGTGAGTGAGCCCCCTGTGAGTACTAGAGGAGTGGACCCCACCCAGCCCTGCAGTGCTAGAAGACCCACCTTCCACTCCCCCAGCTGGCCTAACACCCTGAGCCCTGGGCCTCCATTCCCACTGCCTGGAGCAAGGGGCCCTTGGTCCTGTCTGGGGTCCCATGTGCCCACCCTGAGGCCTGCAGAGCAGACCCTGGGAAGGGGAGACACAGGCTCCCTCCTTGCCCAAGGGTGCCCCAAGATTCAGGATCCCTGGGGCACCCAAACACAATCCCCGCCCTGTCGCCTTGTTGCTCTGTCCCCCTGTCCCCAAGGACAGCTCCAAAGTTGCTTTATGAGCCAGGCTAGGGAAATCTATTAATGAGAGTGGTAATTGTTACCTTTGGGCACCAAAGGCTGATTTACAATGGCTAATGCCCGAGATGCCAAAGGCACCAATTTGGCTCTTGTCCTGTGCTCTCTGGAGCAGGGGGGTCATAGAGTGAGCTGTGGAGGTCTGGGTGTGCCCCTGAGGGCCTTTCATTTCATTGATTCAACAGCTGTGCTCCTGCACCAATGGCGTGAAGAGCCCCGCCATATCCAGGTGTATCCAGAAAGACACTGCAGGGCCCTGAGACCAGGGACTAGAGGGGCTTCTGTCAGCCCTGGCTCCATCCTGATGGGCCAAGCAACTCGGTCAAGGAGTTGGCAAGGAAGCCCTGGCTCCCTCCCAGAGTGGCTGTGAGGCTGGTGGGGAAGATTTGGCCATGTTTTGGGTGTTCTTTGCAAACCAGGTGGAGGTAAGGCCATCAGAAAGGTAAATGTGTGACCGTTAGAGGCTAACCCCTGTTCCTCCCAAATATGTGACTGTCAGAGGCTGACCCCACGGCCCTCCCATGCCTGGGGATTCTGTGGGGAGCTGGAAACTCAGAAAAGAGTTTGGATTTTGAGAATTTATCCAGATGGAGATTCCAGAAACTCCTGAAAGGATTATAAGGTCGCAGAAATTCATGCTCAAAAGAAAAGTGGGGGGTGGGGGGAGCCACAGTTTCTAGACGCAAGCAGGAACGTTACTTGTCTGGACTCTATCAACCTCCTGCGGTCGCAGATGTCCCCACAGCAAGGTTGGCAAGCGACCTTGACATCAGTCACCATCTCCAGCTTCCTGGCTCCAGGTCTCTAGCTGTGTGTGAGGCTCAGGAGGAGCAGAAATTTCTGGCTGGCCTTAGCCAGTGTCCACTGAGGATTGGCAAGGCTCATCTCTACCCATGTCAGCTCATCTCTACCTGCGCATGCCTCCTGGTAGCTTCCAAAGCCTTTAGATTGTTCAAACATCCCACAGCCCAACGAAGTGGATGTCCAATATATCATGGCCAGAGAAACAAAGTGACTTGCCCAAGGCCACATAGCAAAGCTGGTAATAAAACTCATGTCTCACAGAAAAGACTAAGAGTTCCCCTAAATCAATGGTGCAGGGAGAGTTGAGCAGATAAAGTCCAACTGTATCTGAACACTGTGTATCCAAGTTCTCCCTTTGTTCTTGTATCTTAAGTGTCTTTGGGGGAAAAAATAAAATAAAAATAAAACCAGCCTTTGGCCAAAGGAACAAACCCAATGCCAGCGGCTAAGATCTGAGGAACTAGGTGTGAAGCCAGCCCAAGCAGGAAAGTTCCTGAGACTTTTATCTTCAATTAACTAGCAAAAAGCCAGATGTATATCTGTGGCTCAAGTAGTAGAGTGCCACCTTTGAGTGGAAAAGCTAAAAGACAGTGCTCAGGCCCTGAGCTCAAGCCCTAGTACCAACACACACAAACACACACACACACACACACACACACACACACACGCACACACACACACACACGCACACACACACACACACAAAATAGGGGGCAGGGGTTGCATGCGTATGTGAACAGAAAGGCCCACTTGCCTCGCTATCTGAGAGAAACACACAGTGACTCTTAGACTTAATTCTAGCTTCTAGCATTGCCCCTGGATGGCCGGTTAGGGCAAATCTGAAAACTCCTAGCCCTTCTTTAGAGATAAGTAAAATGAGGCCTGGGAGGGAGGGTGCCAGGGACCTTCTTGATTCCCCAGGGCAGAGCTGACCCTGGAAGCAGATGTCTTGGTGGCTGTCTCCTCCAGCCACGAGGCTGTTGACCAGGGAGAAAAGAAACCAAATGAGGGGGCTGGGAAGTTGGCTCAGTGGTAGAATGCTTGCCTCGCATGCATGAGGCCCTGGGTTCAATTCCTCAGCACCACATAAGCAGGAAAATAAAAAGCCAGAAGTGGCGTTGTGGCTCAAGTGGTAGAGCGCTAGCCTTGAGCTGAAGAGCTGAGGGACAGCACCCAGGCCCAGAGTTCAGCCCCCACGACCAGAAAAAAAAAAGAAATCTAATCAGAACAAAACACACATCCCTCTCCTCTCCCTTCTCTGGTTTTTCCTCTCCACCAGGATAGAAGGCAAGGCAGCAGCTATTTGAGGCCAGTTTTCAGGGCCCTGTAGGAAGAGAAGGGGCTTCACCCTAGGGTGCCTTAGACTTCCTCACCCCCTCCCCATAACAGAGACCTTCAGGGAGAGGAACTCTTCTGTACAGCAGGTAAATGAGGCAGGGGTAAATGGAGTGGGTCAGTGACGCCCTGGTGCCTCTGGCTCAGCCCCCACAATCTCCCATAACAAGTTACTTGAAATCAAGTCAGTGGGAATGTCTAGCTCCTCAGGCCCTAGAAGTTCAGAGTCAATAACTACAGAGCATGCACCAACCACACCCACTCTGTTCATCAATGCCTGACTTCTGATCCATCCACGGATGGTAAACAACCAACACCGAACTGAGAGAGCTACTTAGTGAACAGAAGCCAACTATCATTGTCGGCATGAAGGATTTTGCTTACCTTTGAGTCTGCTTCCAATCCCTGATTCAGGAAACACCTGACTGGCTCCACCTGACCCAGATAGCACTGTCAATCAAGGAGCCACGCCCACTTCTTCCAAGATGGCCAATAAGGATTCCAAGTTTTATCTCTAGCCTTTGATTTGGGAGAACAGGTGACCCCAATCTGCCAATCAGCAGCCTTTTTTTTCCAAGGATTAATCTGGATAAAGAGGGCTGTACCTCCTACCTGAAATCCTGGGCAAAAGGAAGAAGCTAGACTGGAGCTCTTAGGAAATGGTGAGCTGAGCAGGGACAGACACACTGGCCTGGGAACTCAGGGCTGGCTAATGGAACAGAGCAAACTGAGCCATGGAGCAGCCTAAGGGAAGAGAAAGATCTGGTCTCCAAAGGAATGTCCAGGGGTCACTAAAAGCAAGATGAATCCTGGAGAAAAGTCTGGGCCACATTGTCACCAACAGCAGTGACCCTCTATTAAGTACCCAGGCTGCTTGCCAGGCTCTCTGTCAATGCTCAGTGTGCCTGTCAGCTCAGTTAATCCAGAACATGGAGATAGGTGATGAGGGCTTCCAGGCTAGTGCTGGCACACACAGCTGGCCTCTGGGCATGTCTAGAAGCTATGTCATGCGCCACACAACCCGCCCTGCCAGGTGGCTTCTCTCCCGTTACCATGGCACCTGCTGACTCTGGGGACCAGACCATTATTTTTGACCTGGGGCTGATTGCCCTGGGCCTCAAAGGTTAGAAGCTCTCCTCTCTAATGATTCCTCCACCTGACAAATGTTGCCTTCATCAGGTGACACTCTCTAAGCCAATGCAGTGTGCTAGGATCTAGGTCCTCTGATGCCTCTGCATGGATCTTCACAATGTTGTCACCAAAGCTTCCAGACTACCCCCCTTGCCTCCCCTCCTTTCTTCCCACTCTACCCTGCATGTGCAGCTTTTCGTCCCTTGCAAGGGGGCAGCCCAGCTCTCCAGATGCATGGTGTCTCTACCCTCCCCATATGCATAAGAAGGGGCTTGGTTGCACCTTTCCCCACAGGAAAGGAGCAGCCAATCCTCCCACTCCCATACCTCAGTCCTGCTCTACTCTGCCCCTCTCAGGACTGGGCAGAGAGGCCCAGGGCAGCAATCCTGGCAGGTGTTGGAAGAGACATTCTGCACTGTTATTCCCTCCTCCCCACAGTACCATGGGCTTCAGAATCTCCCAGCCATGTGGAGGACATTCTGGGAGTGGCCGAAGAGATTGGGGAGCCAGGCCTAAGGCACAAAGGGAAACAGTCGCGCCTGGCATCTGAGGCTTCTGGCTAGATCTCTCCTGATACCAATGCAGTGGGGAAGAATGGCTTTGGATGGGTGCACCCCCTTCTTGAAAGGGTGCCTGTGCCCCTCTCCTTAGGTTCCATAGCCTCAATTCCCCTCCATTCCCCCAGAGACGGTGCTTCCTGGGAGTCCTCCCCACACCAGTCTGGAAGGCACCTCCATGTTGCCAGAGCAGTCTGAAGGTCAGCCAAGGCCTTTCCTGCCGGGCCTAATAGCAAAGGTGTGAGAGGCAATGGTAGCAATTGGCACCCTCATGAGGCAGGGCCCACCAGAGGGACCATTGGGTGACCCACTGGGTCACTCAGAGGACTTTCCAAAAGTGGCCATGAGCAAGTGCATATGCTGTACCCAGCAACTCCCACTCCTGGGGAGACTAGCGAGGAGGGAGGCTGGTCCTCTTTGACACAGCACAGGGATAACAGCTGGAGTAGCAACCAAAAGGCAGGCCTGGGGTTCCTGAACCAGAGGAACAAGCATAGTGAAGGCACAAGAGCCCCTCCCTACGAACCCCTCCACAGTGAGCACCTGTTAGAAGTAAATTCAGGTACCCTATAAAGAGCAAGGGTTGCCTCCTTCATTACCTCTGAGGGCCTCCAGGCCCAGAAAGTATGTCCTTCCCAGATACCCTACCCAAACTGGCCCCAGACCCACCCCCATGTCCTCCAGAACCCTAGGCCATACTCTGCTTCTTCCCACACCAGAGCCAACCTCATCCCTCTCCCGCACCCCTTTGAAGGTGGGGCTCACCTATTCCAGTATGAAGCAAGCCCAGCTCTCTGTGGAGCCTGCTGCCCCATCCCTGCCTTCCTCCAGGAGAATCTCCCCACTCAAATCCCACACACAACAACTGATCTCTAAGCTGTCAGGAAAATGTTCTTTCTTGGTAGAGAAGCTGTCTCCTCATCTATATGTGTATGACAAGCTTTACTTGGGACTCTGAAAAAAAAAAAAAAGGAGATAATATTGTGCCCGTCCGTTAGGGTTTGCTCTGACATAGAGAGTGGAATACTACTATATCACAAGTGAAACGAATAACTCAGGCCCAGATATGATTACACTTAAGCAGATATTTTAAAGTTTTTTATTGTTATTATAAAGGTGATATACAGAGGGATTACAGTTACATAAGTCAGGTAAAGAGTGCATTTCTTTTTGGACAATGTCACCCCTTCCCTCCTTAAGCTGTTTTCATATAAAACACAAAGGAATGCTGTATGGGTAGACAGTAGTTTGCATATCAGCAGAGGTTACGGATCTAGAGAAAGACCTACCCACAAGGAACTGCACCAAGGATCAGGTCTGGACAGGGAGAACTAGTATATTCTACCTTAATCTTGTAAGTCTCTTATTTCTTGAAGAAGCATGCCTCCATTGAGTTAACAAATGAGAGACTCTCTCTCTCACTCCAAGCAGATAAGCTCTGCCTTTAGCCTTTGTGTCTTTGACTTGGTTATGTAGTGTGTTGGGAGGGTAAAAACAGGTTCCACTGGTGTTTAGAAAAAACTTCCACCTGCCTTTTCTTCATGTGCTTCCTCCCAGGCCCTGTGCCACACTGTGCCAGGTTAGCAGGTGTCAGCCTATGCACCGCTGGAGAACAGGCCCAGTGACCCACGCCAGCGAGTTTCTATTGAGCATCTGCTGGGAGGCAGGAATGGAAGGAGGAAGTGGGAAGGAAGCAAACAGGAAGCTCTTCGGCCTCTCTGCAGGACCCCAGGGGGCCCAGCATGGAGCTTGCACAGGGGAGGCATTCAGCAACTGCTAAGAAACTGGCACTCTGTGGTCCTCGTCTGTAATCACGTGAAGAAAAGGCAAGCCATCTCCCTCACTCTACTCCATACTCCCTCTCTCGCCAGCACCCCTCCTTCCATCACAGTTCATGTGAGGGCTGCCATGTTGGCCATGTGGTCATCTGCTGGCCTCCTCCCCTCCCCCACCTGCTCCCCGTTCCACTCCACTGGGATTTTAGGGCCTGCTACCAGCTGTGTTTTTTTGAACACACACCTCAGAGACTGCCAAGTCCCTGGGGGAAGACCACTGTTCAACTACCTTAGAATATAGATCATTAAAATTGTGTACGTGATGAGTGGTCCCTAGGGAGCCCGAAGACGCTACTCTAATTTGGGTTTGTATTCTGAAATGGGTGGTGCAGGATATAGAAAGTGTAAGACAGATTAGCACCGCTCTAGACTGTAATTGTTTTTTTTTTAACCTAGGAAAAGTGTTTTCTTTGTGATATGTGATCTATTGGTTAAGATGACAAATCAGTTTTTTTTATTTACTGGGACCAGTGAGGAGGAGGAAGTTGAGGTGTCTGCCAATGACAGGTCTGCCAGGAATCAGAAAGAACATCTCATTGAGCCCCACCTTCCTTGTTCCCATTTTCTATAGGTTTCTCTAACATGCTTTAGATTCTAGTAACCATTTTAGAGTCATATGGACCCATTAGGTAAGAGGATTGTTCACCAAGCCTTGACTGTTGGATAAACCAATGGCTATGTGTAACTATTTATTTTATCTCTCATTCTTCTTTCTGATGAGTACCATTCTTTTCCAAACCCAACTTAATTCAATTCCACTCATTTTATTCATCCAAAACCTGAGTCTTGGACACCAATCAGTAACCCCCCCCACACTCCTCCCCCTGATCATATAGCAACCAAATGACAGAATCTTCCTTCTCCCTTGCTTCAGAACTTTGGTTCCCCACCCTGCTTTGAAATATTCGAATTCTACTTCCAAATTGCCTGTCTCTTCTTTCCTTGTTTTCTGGATGTAGAAGTTTGGCTACAATCAAAACATAATCACCCACCCATGCTATAATCGCCGGCATTTTCTCAAGTGAGCCAAAGCTGCTCACTTCAAAGCATGTGCTAAATAGAATCCTAAATAATTTTTAATTAAAGATCATCATTTAAAATGTATAATTTTGTAAGTCTTAACAGCGATTAACTCCACTAGGGATTTTGGTGACACACGTCACAATTAAGTGTTTTCAGTGTTGAGCCAATTAAGGGTTAACAGGCTGCAAATACTGTCTTTGCACATTTTTGCTTAATGAATTCGTAGTGGGAAACTATTCTCATTAGGTTAATTTGTCAACACAATCAAGTTACATCACCAGGATTTTTCTTTGATCTCACAAATGTAAGGGATGGTGGTGCACACATTTGTTTTTGATTTGGGGGACACTTTTCTGTACAAAGAAATTGAGACGAAATCTTCAGGTCTTGGTCTTAATTCCCACCTTCTAGACATAGGCATGTTTGTGTGGTTTTATTGCGCTCTCTGGGGTTTTGGGTCTGTATTTCCCTAGTAGGTTGTCATGCCAGAGAGTAAAACACACATCTGTGTACTTGTGGAGGGAAGGCCACAGCCCCTCAGATGGGCATGGTGGCCGCGGGGAAATCTCTCCTCCCTGAACATGCTCAGCCAGAGAGGACTGTTCTTCTACCTCAGAGATTTGAAAAAATACCTACCTTCCCCACAAAATGCTCCCTCTTCTTTCCAAGCTGGTTGGCTATGGTCTTGGCAGAAGAGAAAACACTCCTCCCACCAGGCTATCTAAAACAAGAGATGTCATTCTCCACCCAGATCTGTAGGGCCAGTGTTCCCTTGGTGTTAGTGGTGTCCAAAGCAACTGTTTGAGTTGATTTTAGTGCCAGAGAAAGTAGAAATACCAACATGCTCAACAATGATGAACTTATAATAATACTGCACATGAATAGAAGAGCGAGAGATCTTTATAAATGATGCCATGACTCAGGATTAAATATATTGACATGGAAATATGTCCAGAAAATCTTATGACAAATGAAAGGATAAGATGCATTTTTAGATATATGAATGGATGGATATGCTTTTACCAAGAAAATTCTAGGTCATACTCGTCTGATAGTAGGGTTTCTCTCAGGATTGCAGGTAGTTTTGACTTTTTCATTTTTTCTTCTTATATTGTTTGTCCTTCCTTCCTTCCTTCCTTCCTTCCTTCCTTCCTTCCTTCCTTCCTTCCTTCCTTCCTTTCCTCCTTCCTTTCATTTTGTGCCTGTGCTAGAGCTTGAATTCAGGGTCTTATGTTCTTACTTGGCTTTTTTCACTCAAGGCTGGTGCTGTACCATTTGAGCTACACCTCCTTCTGGATTTTTTAATACATTTTTATTGTAAAAAATACTGTACAGAGGGGTTACAGTTACATGGGCAAGGTAATGAGTACATTTCTTATCATTTCAAGCATTGTTACTCCCTCCTTTACCATCCCTTCCCTCCCACCTCCACAACTACACTTCTCCCCTTCCGGCCGCCCGCCCCCGCCCCCGCCTAAATTGTAAAGTTCGTTTTTCAACACAGTGTCTTGTACATTTCATTGTTACAATGGGTCAGCCTGTATCCCTATTTAAGAATTTTGTTTTTTCCCTTTCTCTTCCCAAGCTATAGAAGTGTATATACAAGATGCAGGGTAATGATATCAAAAACAGTGAAAACAGGGGTTATAAAATGGGGAGGAACATACAAAGCAACAAAAAAAAATCACATAGTATATTATAAATACGTTAGGAACAATAGCAAGAAAGAAAAAAACCACTTGTGTCCCTATCTTGGGGTTCATTTTGATTAACATCATCTTATCTGGTCATATGTACATAGCTTTTGACCTTTTCTGGCTTTTTGCCCATTAATTGGAGATAACTTGAAAGTTCAAAGCCTGAGCTGGCTTTGAACCTTGAACCTCAAATCTTAGCCTCCTGAGTAGCTAGGATTGTTAGTGTGAGCCGCTAGTGCCTGACTGTTGGTTAATTCTTTGGGGTAAGTATATATTACTTTGGTAAGCAGAACGAAGCTATTTTTATTAAGAAGGGAGTAAGCCTGGGAGTTGGTGTGGAAGGGAGAATCCACAAACACTAACCAGTAAGATGCTAAGAACCAAAGTAAATGAGGAATCACACTGCCATGATTTTGTTTGTTTTGTTTTGATTCCTAAAAGTTACTTTCCAATGGTTTCCTTAAACAAAATGACAAGTTTGAGTGGGAGGGATCTGATCCTGATTTGCATGTGGTTTTAGTTTGACTAAGTAACCTTCCAAAAAGGTCACAGATATACAACCAATGAAGAGTGTGGCAGGAAGTTGGAAAACTCTTCCTTTGGAGATTTCTCACTCCATTCATTCCACAGGCATGAAGTCAGTACAGGCCACATGCAAAGCTCCTTGCTGGGGCTTAGAGTGGAAGTGGAACCAAGCAGGCCCGGAGTCCACAGATCCTTTCTGATCTGATCCATGGCACCCTAAGCTGGAGGAGAATTTCCATAACCATAGTGGGTGGTGTGGGGCTGCATTAAAGAGAGGTGAGTGGGCAGCTGCCCACTGGGCCTTCTGAGAGAGGAGTCCCAAGGTGAGACCTGAAAAAAAACAAACTTCCCGTGACAGTTCCTGCTGTCATTAGAACTGCGCTGGTCCTGGACTGAACAAGAGCTTGGGGCTGTGACCAGGCCACCCATACCAGGGCTGGCAGTGGAGAGGCAGTGGAGTTGCACTCATGGCAACTAGAGAAGCAGAGAAACAAAGATACAGGGCAGAATCAGTCCCCTGTCCCAGACCCATGCTGGAACTTGTATCTCTCCCTCAGAGAAACAGTGCAGAAACAACACTGACCCAGTCTGGTTGTATGTGGCTATTGCTATGTGGGGTCTTGTCTGACCACTCCCCAGCATGGATGGTATATAGATGCTGATCCTGGATGTATAGATTGTCTCACAGCCTGGAAAAGAGGAACTGATGGGTGACTGAGCATGAAGAGCAGGACACCTCTGATTTATCAACAGCTGATGGAGAGACGGCCCCCCCTCCCGCTCCCGCTGCTGTGGGAGCTGTCAGGAGAGTGGCTACCATGACCTTTTGAGCTGTATCATATGCTATGGGTGTTCCTGACCAGTTTCATCACATGCTGTCATAAATCTAACAGTTCTAAACATTGCGCAGATGAGGTCAGCATACAGATGACCCCTCACCTCACCTAGGATGGAGGCAAGGTTGGAACCCAAACCTTCAAACATCAGAAGCACAGGCCCCCTCCCCTGACCCATGCAGGCAGCCTGGACTCTCCCCTGGGATATCAGCACCTAGAAGGGAATCAGCACCCCAGCTGCAATCCCCACTCCCCCTGGTGATGGCAGCTTCCAAACAACATTTCCAAACTGCCATGGGCCACTCATTCAATCAATTGGAACGGGATGGATGGAAATAACCTAGATGAATGCACATCACAAGGCTAAGAACTAGTGGAGATTTTATTTGTGTTTTGTACACGTGTGCAGGGCCATGGAGAGGGGCTGGCTGGTTCAACTCCATGTTGCAGCTCAATCCAGAAATCCAGCCCAACCTTTACTCCCAGCCCTCATGCTCTGCCTTGGGGTCACTGTTTTGTGTCCACCCCCCCCCACATGGGCTAGTAGTGTCCCAACAGTGAAGGTGCCAGCTTCTGTCTTGTTGGCACACCCCCTCACTGTCCCTCCCCACTCCATCCTGGGCTGCTCTGATAGCTCCGGGCTGGCCCACACTCAGCATCATCTCTTTGACTTCTTTCTTGCTGGCTGAGTTTGGCCCATGGGCACTTCTGTTTGAGCCCATAAGACCATTTCTTCTGGTCTCTCCTGGCCTCAGCACAACACCTCTGAAAAAGGCTGTGGCCCAGGACCCAGCTCCTGCCAGGACCCATGGAAGCTCCAGCTCTCACTGGGCTCCAACAGTGCTCGTCTGCCCTAAGATCATGGTTTCCCACTGCGCTGGACTGTGGGTGGCTCTGTAACCACAAATGGCTACTTAGTCCATCCTGGCCTCTGCATGCATCCCTTCAGTGAGCACTCTCTGGGGGAACCATTTCTGGAGATTCTGCCTCCTGTGGGATCCTGGCCATTGTCAACTCAGTATGTGTGTGTGTGTGTGTGTGTGTGTGTGATGTGAGCATGATGTGTAGGTACATGTGGGGGGTGAGTTTTAGAGTATAGTTGTGCATGTGCATAGTGCATTTGTGTGCATGTGTGCACATACACATACATGTATCTGAATGTGTACACACATCTGAGTGCTGTGTGCACATGTAAGTACATGAGTGGGTGCACATGTGTATATGTGCATACAAGTGGGTGTGTCCATGTGTATGAATGTGTGCGCACATATGTGTGTTTCTGATTATATGTCGGTGCATGTGTAGGTGCTGGGTCTCACAGACTCCTGACCACTGTGCATTACAATCACACATGTTAAGGTCACCAGCTAGAGAGCAGGGATGCAGGGCAGTATGGCTAAGTCAGGGCAAGTGGAACCCAGGCATGAAAGCTGAGAGACCTTTGCCAGCGTGGGGGCGCCAAGCCCCACCTTCCCTCGGCCCTAGACAGTTTGAACACTTCAGGATTGGATTCTGGAGGCTGGTTTATTTGCATATTCCCAGAGCCACATCTGATAACGTATTTTTATCCCAAGAAGGCATCCAAATGTCATCTGCAGCATGCTTGCGGGAATTAAGCCTCTGTCCTCAGCTCTCCTCTGAAGATCGAGTTTCTCTCTCACCATGGTGGCTGCTTGGGT
>NW_012267252.1:16957338-16997338 GCF_000151885.1 Dipodomys ordii | reverse complement strand
AAATCCATGAGATTCTTATCTCCAATTAACCACCAGAACACTGGAAGTGGAACTGTAGCTCAGAGTGGTAGAATGCTAACCTTGAGCAGAAAAGCTCAAGCCCAGCACCCAAGCCCTGAATTCAGGCCCCATGACTGACAAGGAATGAAGGAAAGAAGGAAGGAAGGAAGAAAGGAAGGAAGGAGAAAGAAAAATCACTTCAAATAGATGGACCTAAAACAAAAGATGTTAATTGAGGTGAGCTTAGCTCAGAGAGACCAACAGCATATGTTTTCTTTCATATGTGGAACTCAGATATAAAATAAAATTCCACAGGCCTGTAGGCATTCACACATAGTGAGACCAAAGGAGGATAGTCTTAGGAGAGGAACACAACAGCATTAATGCCTCTGTGCCTCTGATCATAATATTTATCAAAATGAAAAATAAAATCACTTCGAGCTCCTGCTTTCAAGTCTACTCTAGAATGGATCTCTGCATCTGATGATAATTATATGGCTAATTTTCTTTAAAGGACGTGCCACATTGTTTTCCAAGAACCAAGGGGCTTTTCATACACAGATGCCCAAAGGTCCCCCACCAACCACATCTCCCTGCTTTATTTCCCAGCCATGGGACGGATAGCAATAATGAGCTTCAGCAATGGCCTCCAGGGAAAGAGAGAACCATGGAAAACACCACTTTGCCCATAGGCCCCTGAATAAGAATCCCGACTGCCTTACATGGGGAAATGAACTTGGGCTTCCAGGATGCCCACTGGTGGCTTCCGCCCAGCAAGGAAACATCTTCCCCAAAACACAGATGCAGACAGGAGTGGTACCTACCTCCTCCGGCCTGGCGGATTCTTGCAAAGCACACAGAGAGCAAGACCGCAAAAACACAAGTGCCTGCTCTGCCCCTCCACCTAATTATGATCCAGTGTCTCCATGCCCCCCAGGGACTGGGGACTTGTTTGTTCCAGCTGACATGTCTATTATTACTCTTTAGGTAGTTAGGAGAATCATTTTCAGTGTTCATTAACAAGTGTCACCTTATGGATTGCTAAACAGCAGCTCTGCGTTAACTAATGAGCCTCCATAGTGTGATACATTACATATTTTATAGTGAGACAATTAAGCAGCGGCTGGCTTTTATAGCAGGCCTTAAAATAAATCACCTGAGACACAGAAAGGAGACAGGGGTGTTGGTACGTAGAGAGTGTCTGTGGTTAGAATTAGGGATGCCGACCCCTTCGTCACCAGCCTTGTTACACCTCTACATAAGTGGATCTGTCAATGAAAGAATGACACTGGCTCTCTGGTCTTTCTTGTCCTTCTCTCAACTGCATAATTGCAAAGTAAGTAAAATGTGTGTGCTTCCCATGCAGAGAAGAAAGGGGAACGAAGGAGGAGGAAGATTAATGTTAACCTACATACACACACCTTGCTTCAGTGCTCACAAGCTCCTGCAGGGCCACTACTAGTATCCCCGTTGCACAGATGGGGACACTGAGACCTGCAGGGGTTGTCACTTAATCAAGGACTCAAGTGTGCTAGGTCTGTGTGACACCAGCAATGCCATTCCTTCCAGGACTTCATGTCGAGGACAGGGGCAGATTTCCATCACCGCCAGCTAGTTAGGAAATGCCTTCACCTTCCCATGGCAGGAAGGGAGCTCCAAGGTCCTGCCCGTACTCATGGCCAAAGGACAGCCAGTCATCCTGGGCCTCCTTGACAAAACCTCTCCTCCACCTAGGCTTCCCTTCGCTCCGTCCACATCGGTTGATCACAGCCACATCAATGGCTCACAATGGACCAGTCATAAGGTCCTTGGCCCCTGCAACCCTAGCAGTCGGGAATGGAGGAATGCCAGGCTCTGTCTTACGTTTCATAGAGAGGAGACTTCAGTGACAAGCTTAAGTACCTCCCACCCCACCACCCACTCAGACCTTCCATCTTCTGCTTCTCATAGCCCTCCAATCACAGGCATTAGGGCTGCAGAGAGACAGGCAGAGTGAGCAGCTGCCCTGAGCAGAGGCCCGGGCCACCTACAAGCTTCCAGGTAGACCAGGAATTTAAGATGCACCAAGATACCAGTTCTCTACATGTGGGATAATGGCAGGTCCTCTCTTCTTCCTTCAAAGCAGAAGGTCATTTCCCTGAAGGAGACATTGTCCCCAAGGCTGGTCCTCATCCCATTTACTCTAATGGCTCTCTAGGGGCTGTGGGCAGCCTTCATGACTTCCAAGAAGAAAGGAGACTCTTACCACAGATGAAGCCAATGGGGAGAGCTTCCAGGCTGTGTTCAAAACCCTTTTTATTCAGGCAACTCAAATGTTCCTCTGTAGAGTGTGTGTGTGTGTGTGTGTGTGTGTGTGTGTGTGTAATTTTATTACATATAATGTATTAGGTATGTAAATACATATGTATATGTATATGTGAGTGCTCTGCTGTAGTATCCTTCTGATAGAAGAAGGATGAAGGTAAAAAGTAAACAAGCAAATGAGCAAGGTCTTTCTTAACAGAAATGGAAATATATCTAATCTACATTCTAAAGTGAAAAAAAATTGGAAGTACAAATGATTATCATGATACTGGAGAAAATAAGACTCCACATTCACATTTGTATAAATGCATGATTGGATTCCTGAAGTGGCTCTAAGACATCAAGCTGAATTTCTTCCTTCTCATATCAGATATGCCTAGGAACACTGAACCCGACGAAGGTATTGAGTATTCAAACACCACTATAAATCCAAACTCATAGACACCCAGGAAAGGGCAGAGCAAAGCAAAAAGCAAGTACACGGGATTTCCCAGCTGTGTCCTGCCAGCTTGGGCCTCAGTGGGCGGGGCCCGGAGGTGACATGGGCAAACAGCCCACAAGGCTGTTGAGTCACAAATGTGTCCCTAAATCTTTGACTGCATCTAATGGGAATGGGTGGCCAATGGAGAAGGAAGAGCCTGTCAATAACTGCTTTTCTCACCCCCATCTCCTCAGCAACCAGCCCCTTCCCCAGGGGTACCTCGAGCATGCTCCAACAGTGAGCTGCTATGCCTGGATCGGGAGCAGAACTTTCCAAGTTCCTGCTAACTGCAGCTTCTGTCGCGGTTCTTTCTGGATGCTGTATCAGGTCTCCAGCACCAGACTTGGGCTCCCTGGATATCTGAAAACACATACAAACACACACACACACACACACACACACACACAGAGTATATACAGGAGAGGTTCACACAGTCTGGTTGGATGAATGCTCAAACCTCCATAAAAAGCAGCTAGTGTTATTTCCATTTTACTAGAAAAGGAATGAAAGTGATTGCAAACAGCATATGGGTGGAAGGCCTCATGGCAACCTGATGACAATGGACAGCAAAGCTGAAAACCACGTGCAGCAGCACCAAGGATCCCCACAGCTCTGTGGCCAGCCACTGCTCAGACCTGGGCTGACCCTGCTGTGTATCACCCAAGCCCCAAGCCTTGAAACCAAAGATCATGCTCTGTAGGTTCTTCTTAGTAAGGAGATGGCCCAGATGACACTTTCTGAAATAGTTCTATGAAAAGTATATTTCAGGAACCAGAACTTGAATGAAAACACCAATGCTCTGGAAAGGTCTCAGCTTGGAGAAACTCAGTCCCTTGTTATATGAACAAGAGAGATGCCATATTAGGCCTCCTCACTAAGGAGACTAGCATTCTCTAGGATGCTTGCTCCAGATGCCCAGGCTCCATCTGGTTAATCCCAAGCCAAGGGAATCCTATGGGAAGGCAGAAGCTCCGAGGAGACAGGCCCCAGGAAGGAATGGTGAAGACCATGCTCTCACAGTGATGGCAGGAGACACCGTGTCCTGGAGGCCCACAAGAGTCTGCAGAGCTGCCGGCAGCCTTGGCTGGAAACAAAGCAAAATTCAGACCAAGTTACCGTTTTCCATCCATCTTACCACCTCTCAATACACACTCCCGGATCACGCTTCCTTCTCCACCATATGCTCCACACTGGCCCTGAAATGATGTCACTCAACACCAGCTCTTAGGCTTGTGTCCACACACGTGGGGAGATATGGGGACCCCAGACCTGCAGAGAGCACGATGAGAGAAGTAAGTCTGTAACTGTGGAAGTGAGCACTGACCAGGGCAACTGGAACAACAAAAAATGAGGCACCCTGATATGTGGATGTTAAATCCAAAACATAAGGAGATACGACAAAGTAAACAAGACTAGAGAAACAAAGGACCTCCACTCATCTGGTCACATCATTACTAAACGACCCCATGCTGCTGACCACCTATATGGTATATATGTGCACATCGGAGGGAAACTAGGAGAAGGACACAGGGGAAACAGGGGAAAACAACAGCAGGACCCATCAGCTGCACTGGACATTGATCAAAACAAACTAAGCAACTCAGTGGCAGCGATGGGAGGGAGGGAATGGGTGGGAAGGAGGGAACAGCTAAGCAAAAGGAAAGAAATGTACATATCACCCTATGTGGAAGAAATAGCTGTATTGTCAAAGCTCATAGAATTCACAAACTTTATACACCACAATAAAGACAATTTGCCCCATGAAGGTTAGAATGTGTTAGTGACATTAACTAAGTATCACTATCTCACAAGACTATGAAATTTGTGAAATTTATGTAATCACTTAATCACAATAAAAAAAGATGTGAGGGAAAGTGACCATTTCACACTAAAAATAAATAAATAAATGAGGGAGTGAGGAGAAATTGGGTGATGGACATAATCCCAATGATGTTATAGTGGTGCCAGCCACTATTTTGTCTGTGCAGAATGAGACAGGCCACCACCAATGAAACACACAGAGATGATCAAGAATTACGGTAGTGCTGAGCACCAATGGCTCATGCCTGTGATCCTAGCTATTCAAGAAGCTGAGATCTGAGGATAAAGGTTAGAAGATAGCCCAGGCAGAAAAGCCTGTGAGATTCTTATCTCCAATTCACCAGCAAAATGCTGGAAACACAGGTGAATAGGGAAAGCAAGAAGCCATGGGCTCAAGCCCCAGCACACACACACACACACACACACACACACACACACAGAATAATGTTGCTGCAAAAGTATGAAAGTATGTGATGCGGAATGACTGAGGTGGCATCTACACAATGCTCAGTGATGAAAGGAGACTCGTCTGAATTGTGATTGGACTCCCAAGGAGACAGCATCTCTCCATGTTAAGATCTGAAGATACAGATCATTCCAGAGCATAAAGCAAATGAAAAGACCATGGCAGGGACACACTTCCAAGAGTGACTAACAGAATGACCAGAGGGTCTGGAGTTGGGGGGAACAGGATGGAATACTAAAAGATGAGACTAGAGACATTGGCCATGAAACTGTCATGCAGGGTCTTGGAGGCTCTAAGAAGAATTCTGGGCTCACTTCCAAGTATGACAGGAAGCCCTAAGAGGGGAGGAAGTGAGCATCTCAATAGCCAAAGAAAGGAGCAGATCCAGACATAGCCACCAGGCCAAGGCTGTTGCAGGAGTCACCAAAAGATGGTGATAGACTGGACATGGAGAGAAGCAGGGAGATGAAGAGAGAAGCCACACTTGAGCCAAAATTTTAATCCCTTATTTTTAACTCTTTGCTAATGGGGTAGAAGTGGGAAGGATGTGAGAATAAAGGAATTGCGTGATACTTCATGTCATATGTCCCTTATTGCTATCACTACGCATTGACCCCAGTAAGAACTCATTAATGTTTGGATGCCTGGCTGTATGCTGGCAGTCAGTTGCTAGTTGATGAATGATTAATTGGATAGTTGGTTAATTGGGTGGGTGGGTGGTTAACAGGTAAATGGGCAGTTGGCTGGCTAGGTGAGTTGTTAGATAGTTGAATACATGGATAGGTAGACATGGTTAGTTGATAGTCACATGGGTGGATAGTAAAGAGGATGGTTTGGGGGCTGGGAAGGTGGCTCAGTGGCAGAGTGCTTGCCTTGCATGCATGAGGCCCTGGGTTTGATTCCTCAGCACCACATACACAGAAAAAGCTGGAAGTGGGTGCTATGGCTCAAGTGGTAGAGTGCTAGCCTTGAGCTGAAGAGCTCAGAACAGAGCCCAGGCCCAGAGTTCAAGCTCCTCAACCAGCAAAAAAGTAAAGAGGATGGTTGCTTCACTGATGACTTTAATGTCTTCATCACTCATAGAAACTAAGTCTCTTGAAGCTGAGTCTTGTCTTGGCCAATATCCAACCGCTAACACTCCAGCCCAGTGCTTGCCATCTCTCCTAAGTCCTGCATCCAAGGTTTCCTCTGGAAGACCAGTGCTGAGTGCCAGGTCCTGACAGCGTTTCAGAGTAGTGCATGCATCCAGACAGCAGGCTGTACACTCAAAGCGTTCTAGCTTTGCCCTCTGGTGGCATATGGCCCCAGGTAGGGAAGGAGGGGTCACTCTACCTAGCTGCACTTTGGCAAAAAGGAACTGAGAACATTGGCCCACCAACTCACAGGGACATGAGAATTAAGTATGCAGTAAAAGTGTGCTCCTCAGATGTCAGGGACCGTCCTCTCTGTCTTCCTGCAGAAGTTAAGAACAGAAGTTGCCACTGGATCAAGCCTCTCCTGAGGTCTAGGTCTTTCTGTCCTCTTCACCTGGAACTGCACTCAGTCAGCCTACTTATCATTGTTGCCTGGCTTTGTCCCCCCTCTGCCTTGGAGAGCCTGCTCTCTGCTCTGCCAATGTCCCTCACTCACAGGCCCCATCTGATCATCCTTAAGACAACGTTCCTATGATGTCTTTCATCTTCTGGCTCTGCACTGGCAAAATGAAACCTGTCCTTTCTCTTGAGATGTCATACCGAGCCCCTAACCCAATACCTGGAACACAGAATGTCTTCGTAAGTACACAGACAGCTGGGACACCTTGCTAATTCCCCAAACTGTCTTTTGCTCACATGTAGCAGCTTTTACTACACAACCAACCACCCCAATATGTGGCTTAAAACACAGATACTAGTTCGGATTCTGTGGTTGGTAGCCAGATCTTGGGCCAGGATGACTTGTCTGAAGCTTCATTCCCCTGTCTGTGCTGTTGAGTGATTAGAGCCTCTCTCCAATGTCTCTCACCCTCACAGAGGGGAGCTTGGTGTTTTCAGCCCAATGCACATGAACTTAAGCAGCAGGTATCCATTGTCTTCTGATTTAGCTACGCCCCAGCCTAGAGTTAAGCTGAAAAAGTACTACACAAGGGTCTTGACATAGAAGTATTGACTGGAGACCTTCAATGCAACAACCCACCATACTAGGTAACTCAGAACAGGTTTGATGGTATCTATAAGTTATCAATCCTTCCAGGAAGCACTGAAGACCACTGAGGGAATTAGGGAGATAAAGTAGCCGCTGACTGGAAGCCCTTGGGTCTGGCTGGAATCCTGAAAAAAGGAACCAGAACTTTCTATCAACATGCCCCTCTACACACACCATCTGTCAGTTCTGCATCTGTCAGCTAATGATAGAGACTATTGCCTAATAAGCATCCCAAACATCAATTTTATACAATTCCAAATCAGGGCTATGGGCCAATTGGGACCTAGTTATATTTTAGACTTAGCTGAGAGGAGGAGATTCTCTTTAGCATTTCTCCTTCTGAGTTTTCAATAGAAAGGGCAGTGGTGACCCATAGCACAGACTTCTCATGGAAATGGCAGAGGCAGGAGGGAGAGAACCCAACTGTGCAATCATGTATCATTCTTCTTCATCCGTGGCATCCCATTGGCCAAATCAAATTTCATGGCTAAATCCAAAGTCAAAGAACCTCCCTAACCACTCTGAAACCATGCCCAGGTGTGGGTATAATAGACTCCTATACCGAAGGGAATAATTGAGTGTTTTCATCTCCATAACTTCTCATCCTAGCCTTCCTGACCTATCCATTCCCCTCTCCCCAGCTCCATCACTGCAAACCCGGTCAGCCATCCTTGCCCTACCAGGGTACCAGCAATTTCCCTGAAGCTTCTCTGTGTCCAAGTCCCATACTGGAAATGGCAAAACAAAACAACAACAACAAAGATGCCATGAAGGTGAACTCTGTCTTCCCTCAGAGGAGAAGGCCCTGAGGCCAGGGGATGCTTTGCTCAAGAAAGGATCATCCAATTTTGCCTATTTCATCACTTATCATCACTGGTGACCAATAGTATCAATACCTTACCACCAAGGTGGAAAGCAGAGCCAATAGCTAACCTCTATATCTGATGGAGACTCTTATCCGGGACATGTTTTTATCATTAAACTCCTATCCGTTAAAATAAAAGAACACTTTTGAGGTGACTGGATAAAACTTCCTCAGGAAACACGCTGATTTCAACCACCTGGTTAGAGCAGATGCCTCGATCTTCTTTTTATCTTGCTGAGCTCCTTTGTTGGTTTATTGCCTTCCCTGAACATGTGTACAGGGAGATGTCATTCATGAGCTCATTAGTTCCTGGGACCTGAGGACTAGGGGGCACCTGCTAAGTGCTAGGTACCAAATCACAAGCTAGAAGCAGTGGCAGGACCTGGTTCTGGTCCTTGAGTAGCACAGGCTGCTGGAAGAATCCTGAGGAGGCAGAAGAAGTACTTGGTGTGGGAGTAAAGCTACAGGCATGGCCTGTAGGCTGTCGGGGCACAGACAGGGCAACTTGAGATCACTGGTATTGGTGGTTTAAGGGCACTTAGATTGAGAAAGATGAACTGAAGCTTGTGAAACTAGAAGTCAACCTAAACTGTCCTGAATTTGGGTTCCAAGCTCTTAGAGTACCTACCATCACTGAGAATTTTCCAGACATGCCTCGCTTAGTTACGCCAGTCTCAAGATTATTTTGATGGCCATGATGACTCACGACTACAAACCCAGCTACTCCTTTTTATAAAGGAAGACAGTCAAATCTCTACAGCTGATTAACACAGTAATCATAAGTCTATAATCCAGCCAATTAGTAGACAATGAAGAAGCAGTGTCACCAATAACTAGGAAAAAATAAGCCAATTAAATTAATATAGTCTAGATGATATAATTAGCAGATGAGAACTTTAAAACAACTATTACAGTTGTTTTAAACTACAATAGTTTGAAAGCCTTAAAGGAAAATATGGACATGGTTAAAAGAAACATAGAAAATACAAAAAGAGCTAACTGAAACTCTTAGGCTGAAGACTATAATGTAGTAAATGAAAAGTTCACTGGACTTACTGGATACAGCAGAAGAAAAGATCAGTAAACTTGAGGAGAAATCTTTTCTATCTGATGCACAAATGAAGGGAAGGCTGAGAAAGTAACCAGAGCCAAAGTCATCAGGCAGGACAAAATATTAAGCAGGCTAACCTGCATGCAATTGTAATTCCTGAATTTGAGAGGGGGAGAATACACGAATGGCTAGATTTTGTACAGATTTGATTTAAAAAATAAATCTACATATCAAAGAATCTTAATGAATCCCAAACAGAATGAGCAAAAATAAAACTACATCCTATCACATCATACAAATAAGTACAGGGAAGCCGGGTGCTGGTGGCTCACGCCTATAATCCTAGCTACTCAGAAGGCTGAGATCTGAGGATCGAGGTTCAAAGCCAGCCCGGGCAGGAAAGTCCGTTAGATTCTTATCTCTAATAAACCACTAGAAAACCAGAAGTGGTGCTGTGGCTCAAGTGGTAGAGAGATTGCCTTGAGCTGAAGAGCACCCAAGCACAGAGTTCAAGCCCCATGACCGACAATACATACATACATACATGGAAATTTTTGGAAACACAGTACAGACTCCTGACTCTTTTTAATAAAATGCAACTGAGGAGACAACAGAATGACAACTATGATGCTGGAAATAATAGGAGAGAGAGAGAGAGAGACTCTAAGACTAGAAACCTATATCCACTAAAATGCTCTTCAAGAAGGAGACAAAATGAAGACATGTTCATGCTCTCACACAAAAAAATAATAGATCAAGAAAATTTATAGCCAGCAGATCTGCATTGCCAAGGGAATGATTTTAAAATTCCTTCAGGCTGAAGGAACACAGCAGCAAACGAATTCAGACCTGCATGTTGGAATGAGGAGAAACAGACAAAATAAATGCATGGATTAATGTAAAATATGCTTTTTATTTTAATTTCATAATAACCAGTGTTGTGGGGTTTATAATATATGTACAGATGAGATATATGATAAAAGCAAGAGATGGCAGAGAATGAAATATTGTTATAAGATTAGTGTGTTGTATAAAAGTGACAGAACACTGTTCCACAGTTGACTGTGATAAAATTAAAGATGCATACTATAAACCCCTTATCAATCAAATAAAGAAAAAGAAAAGAAAAAGGTATAGGTCAGAAGCCAATAAAGAGGACAAAAATGAAGCACTAAAAGTTTCTCAACTTATTCCAAAATAATAAAATAAACATCAAGTCGTATTTAAGAAAAAAAAAAAGAAAGAGCAAAAATAACCAACCCTTTTAGAATTTGAGGTGGCTCAATTAGTAGAGCACTAGCCAATGAGCAAAAGCATCAGGTACCGAGTTTGACTCCTGGTGAAATAAGAAAGAATATCTCAGCAAATTAGAAATAAGAGGGACTATTCTCAATCTTTCAAAATGGTACTCATGAATGTCTTACAGCTAACATCATATACATTGCTAAGTAGTTAGAACATTTTCACTGTAAGATCAAGAAAAATGGCTATCAAGAATGGTGGTCTATAGACTTGGATCTTGCTCTGGTCTGTTTAGCTCTCACCCTCTGCCTGCATTGATGCAAATCTGTGCACCGCTAGAAATAAATATATTTCCAACTACTATAGTCAGTGTGGGTGTGTAGCCTTACATCTAACAACTTTCTCCAGCATTCTGCATTCCAACTCTGACTGTCCCTTCAAACCAGCTCTGTGGCTACCCTGGGAACAATATCATAGGCATTCCCAGAGCTTTTCTGGTTACTTTCAGACAACATATGACCTTGTGGTCACCCACAGTCCCAAGCACAGTCTCATTTTAGTTGTTAAACTGTCAAGGCCTAGGGCCATAATGACTAAGTCCCTAGCATCACACAGTGCCATCCCTCCCCAGCTCAGACCGGCCTCAACCAGGGAGGCCTGCATGGGCTGAAGGCCACAGGTAGCCTCCTCTCTATTCCCAACCTTATGAATCACCCATACTGACCAAACCCCTCCCTTTCAGGGAAGTTTTCTCCTCCAAAGATGACACAGAATGGAAAGCCATAGCTGGCTGTCTTCGATGCCAAACTTCACTTGTCCCTTGGGTGCATCTGGTTTCTCTGTGCCTCTACTTCTGGAAATTTCTGGTCCTTCTGCTACTTATGAGCTCCTTCCTTCAGCTTCCAGAGGCCCTCCATTCACACCTTCTCTGTTGGGAGTCATATTGCCTAGCAGCGCCGCCCCCCCCCCTCCAGCAGTGTTTCCTGCAGGTCCCCTAGGCTCATGGGAAACGCCCATGCCCCATAATACTAGGGGCCCGCCTGTCTGTCTTTCCTTGAGTCCCTTAGGTGGGGCAGAGTGGGATGGGCATGGGCATGAAGGGGGTCTGTGAAACGGAGAAATGTAATGCATCCCAGGCAGTCCCTAAATCCACAATGGGGCCCACTTCACCTCAGGCCTCTCAGAACCATCAAATGGGTATCATTTTTTGCAATCATCTGAGCACCAAGTGACAGAATCCACACATGGACTTTCTTTTTTTTTCTTTTTTTTTTGGGGGGGGGGTCCGGTCGTGGGGCCTGAACTCTGGGCCTGGACGCTTTCCCTCAGCTCTTCAGCTCAAGGTTAGCACTCTACCACTTGAGCCACAGCGCCACTTCCGGCTTTTTTCTTTTTGCTTATGTGGTGCTGAGGAATCGAACCCAGGGCCTCAGGCATGCAAGGCAAGCGCTCTACCACTGAGCCACCTTCCCAGCCCCCACACATGGACTTTCATACATACACACACACACACACACACACACACACACACACACACACACACAGGACATTTGAATTTCTCAAATGCTAAGTTTGAGCCAATTTACCAGGAACCATCATTTATAACCCTACAGGTCGGTCGCCGATGCAGGCATTCATTCATCTCACCGTTATGAGCACATGATACTACTAGACTCTGGTCCTCTCATCATTCCCACACCTGGCCAAGAAATGTGGCCATGAACAGAGCAACCTAAGGGGAAGTAGTAAGGGACAAACCTTTAAGGTTTTGTCACAGGGGCACATCAGGCCACATGTGGAAGTCTAACTCTCCAGGATTACATACTTGGAATTTTCTCAAATGGTTTCCCCATGAGACATCCTGAAGCCCTGGAGAGTAAGAAGATAAGTATACAAGCCTGGCACCAGTGGCTCATGCCTATGATCCTAGCTGCTCAGGAAGCTGAGATCTGAGGTTCATGGTTCAAAACCAGCCCATGCAGGAAAGTCTATGAGACCCTTATCTCCAATTAACCACCAGAAAAACAGAAGTGGTGCTGTGTCCATCCTTATTGTTTTCTCTTGCTATAACCAAATACCAGAGGTGGGGTCTCTTATTTTTAAGAGATTTATTTAACTCACAGTTTGGGAGAGTCAAAGTCTAAGATGAGGTGGTCCCATCTGTTTGGCCTCTCATAAAGAACACCCCTTGGTTGTATCAAATGTGGCAGAGAAATGGAAAAGGAAGCAGCTACAAGCAGAAGGGGCCAAGGGTATGTGGTATCCTGTGACCTAATGACGTCACCCTTAAGGGCTCTACCACCTCAACACTGGGAACCAAGCTTCTGGTGAAGGAGCCTTTGGAGAACCCAACTGAATCATACCCCAACCAAACACCCATGATGGTTCCAGGGCAAGTGAGTGTTCAGTATGTGTCAGTTGAATAGATGATTAAACAGAAACCAATAACCCAGGCTGACAATGTATCAAATCTACTTCACAAACAGGTAACACTAATAGCATGGTCCTTTAAGAGATCCTCATCACGTTCTGACTTTAGGAGGTCAATATGATGACCAAGCCCCTATTACCGATGCTGAAACGGGCAGAGGCAGGGTAGGCCCGGCTCCAGAGCTCTGCTCTGAACTCCTACATCCATGGTTGCTGTCCCCAGCAGTGTACCCACACCATCTGTAAGACCTGAGAGTATGGTAGACATGCAAGTCCCCAGCCAGGCCCTGGGAGGAGGCGGGGAGGTCGGGGGTGGGGGGTGGGGGGCGTGCGGGTTGCACTCTATAACAATCTCCTACTGATGCAGATTCCTGCTATGGTTCAAACAACTCCAATCCTTGTCGCCTGCCTCTGAGACTCAGCTAAGAATAAGAATTATCTGGGCTCTGGCTTCCCCCACACCTGGGGAGACTAGGTAAGGTGAGCTTCTGAATCTAGCGTTTCTAACTTCCTATGAGACAAGTTCTAGGAACATCCATCCAGGTTTTTCACATTCCAGCCCTGAGCTGGAAGGATACAAAGTGGAAGGGCTGGTGAGCAGGTGGGTGGGTGTGTCTGGTGGGTGGCAGGTTTGTCTTTTCTAAAAGTCGAGTGGAACATAACAGCTGTTCCAGCCCTCCCAGAGGGGAAAGGACAGCCGATTGCAAGGCATAAATCTCCATCCTGCCACAGCCTGACAGCGATGCAAGGCCCTTGTTCACAACTTCCGAATCAGAGCTGCAGGTCCCGCCTCCTGCAGGAATGTGGGGGTGCCTCCCTCAGATCCTGGCAGCTCAGCCTCAGAAGTCCTCTGCTCCAGGCAAAAGCTCCTTTATTGCTGTCTCTGAGAACCATTAGCTCTCCTTGCCAGAGATTTCCTGTAATAAATACTTTTGTCATCTTGACTGAAGAAGGTATTGATCTAAAACACCTTGGGCAGGAATATTTCCTCTCCTCTCTAGCTACAGTGGCAGAAGCTGGGTACGGGAGACTCTTGAAGGGAAAGATCAAGCCAACGAGGGGCAGAGTCAC
The DNA here is from genome assembly GCF_000151885.1 of Dipodomys ordii. NCBI lineage: Eukaryota > Metazoa > Chordata > Mammalia > Rodentia > Heteromyidae > Dipodomys > Dipodomys ordii. Next base: position 16,983,426 of record NW_012267252.1, on the reverse strand, counting down.
CTAGGAACAGTGCTGTGTCTATCCACCACACCTGCTTTCTACCTACGAGTAGAAATCAACAATACAACCCAGGGAAAATTTAGGAGTCCTAAAATGCAAGGGTTAAGTTCACATGAGTGGCTGGTCATACTGCTTTGAATGAATCATATATTCTAGAACATTCATGATGTTCTATCTGCACACACACATGAGAAAGAAGCGAGTACTCAAGTCTGAGCCTTGGAAGACAGTTTCGGTCCTGCTTGGCCACCGTTTACCAGCCAATATGATTTGGGCTCTGATTCTCCTCAGCCTTGGGTTACTTACCTGCAAGAGTAATGGTCATCCTACCTGCTCAGCTGACCGCAGGGGCTGTTGGGAAAGCACCTGAAGTGTTCCATACGTGAGGAGTCTTGGTGGCACCTAACATTGAGGAAAGAGGAAGGTGGAGAAAGCGATGTCCCGAATAGACAATGAAAGAGGTCCACGGAACAGCTGGCTTTAACACTGAAATCCATGTCTCCAACTTGTCAGTGTGAGGATCTGAGACATCACCCACTAGGCCAGAGCCAAATGGACCCGAGAAATTGTTCCTCTTCCCTGGGCACGATAAATGTCAAAGAGCTGACCCTCAGAATCCAACTGTGGAAATGGAAATGCAAGAGCAGCCACCCACTTGCCGTGGTCCCCAGAGCTAGCACACGCTGGCCAATTGTGTGCATTGGTCCCAACTCACCGCCAATGACATTGTGTGAAGAGCTTGAATCTGCAGGGTAGAAGTGTTTACACCCCAGCAATGGGCAGACGCAGTAAGCCAGGACCGAGGCGGGTGCTGGACACGTGTCACTGCAGCTCAGAGACCAGCGGCCCTGTTCAGAGGTGTGGGCTGCTGCCAAAGTCCAAAGGGGAAGACAGTAGGGCTCTCCTTCTACTGGGAGAGGATGGCATGAAATCACCAAAGAGCTCCTGATTAATCTAAGCAGACTTCTCAAAAGAGATAGCACTTCATAAAACAATTTTAAAAATTATGATTAAAAAAATGCTTTATCTGTAAATAGCTTCCCCGCAAACCCCATCCCCAGCAGGCATTCTGCAATGTCAGACAGAGCACCACCACCTCCAGGCAGTCTTCCTGGATTCTCCTCTCCTTACTCAGCACAGGACTCCAGCATCTTCTCAGTTGTTTCTCCACAGTCACAGATGGTTTCTGAGAGCTCAGAACTGGCAGTTTGGTGTTTGAGTTTGAAATGCTGAAAGGAGCCCCAGCATCAGGAGACCCTCAGGAAATCCATACTAGCCCTAACAGAGATGAAATCAGCCATGCTTCCGTCCCTTCAGACAAACTTTGCGCCCAAAGATGGGACACAGCACGGACAAGAACATGCCGGGTGGGACCAGGTCACGTGGCAGACAGCAGCACCCTGTGCTGCCTGGCACAGATCCCTCCGGCGGGGGCCTTTCCCACCATGTGCCCTGGGCTGTACTCCGCCCAAGGTCATACACCTGCCTGGTAGCCGGTGTTCAGGAGGTGACCCACACAGGATCCCAGAGACCTGTCCCCTGGCCTCAATTCAGAAGGGCCAGCTGGAATATGAGTTACAGCAGCTCTGCCGGACCTCGCTGGGTCCCGCCCAGCGCCCCTTGCCCTCTCAGGACATCCCCTGGGACAAATGGCTGTGGGCCCTGAGCACAGATGGCAGCCCCAGGGCTATCTACAGGTGTCTTCAAGTGATCACACACAGGTCATCTGTACCATTAAAAATGGGCAACAGACATTAACACATCCTAGGACGTAAGTAGAAATACTCTGCCTGCATGACCCCACATGTACCATTCACAGAAGCAAAATTGTTGACCAAGCAAAAAAAGAAAGAAGGAAGGATGGAACCAAGGAAGGAACAAATGAACAAAGGGAATATCCCCTAACAGACATGTCAGCCTTCATCTCAGATTGGAAGCAGAATCTAGCACGCTTGTAACTCTGTGCAATGAAGAAGAAGACCACTGTGCAGCCCCTACTCGCACCCGAGTCCTGAAGCTGTCCCGGGCCCTGTGAACCAAGCTCATCCCCAGACAGACCCCACCCTGGTGCCACCCTGGCCTCAGTCAGGATGGTTCCCAGTGCTAGCAAGGCAGCCTCCCCTCCCTTACCCTTGTTACCTTCTTCATCTTGGAGCCCGGCCCTGTTGTTTTTGGTTTGGTTTGGTTTGGTTTTTTTGGAGGGGAGACAGGATCAGAAGCAGATCTGGAATGAGGATGTACCTTCTAATGACGTAAGAAAGAAAAGAGCTATGAGAATATCTAGGGGAAGTAGGACAAGAAAGGGTCAGGCCTCCACCAGGTAGCATTTCCAGTTGATTTCCAAATTCTAGCTGGAGATCCCAGCACTTCCGGGCATGAGTCGCACCTCAGGGTTGGTCCTCCATGACTTCCCACACACCTGCAGCTTCAGCAGCTCTAAGGCAGCTTCTAATGGTGGGGAAGTTGTGTGAGAAAGAGCAAAGAACCTGGGGAATGGGTTCTGGAACAAGAGAAAGAGGCCCACACCCATCTGGCAGAGATCCACTAGCACCCAGCCCAGTGCCCCCCACCAAAACCGAATGAGAATATAGACACCGGAAAGACCTGTCAGGAAGAGAACACCGGGTTTGAGCTAGAATCCCAAACCCAGCCTGGCTGTTGCTTTGTGATCATGAGCAAGTCTCAATGCCTCTCTGAGCCTCAGTTTCCCCATCTGTACAATCAACATAGCAAGGCAAACAAATCCTTTCTAGCTCTGGGGTTACAGTGTGGTTTAAGTGGAATGATGTTTGTGAACCACGAGAGAACCCCTGGCTTGGAAGAGGCAGTCTGCTATCAGCAGCATCACCAGGCCCTATCCACAGCCGGGAGTTCCCTCTTCTCCCCTGGCCAACCTCACTGTCTCCTCCAAGCCTCCCATGTCTGAACTGTGCGATGTTAAACTCCTGATCCCAAATAATCTGATAAAATGCTTTTGGGGGACTTGCTTCCAAATAGATAGACAAGGATGGCGTTGGCCCCAGACACCAAACTCAAAGCTCCCAGCACAGCGGAGATGCTTTCCACGGGCCTGTAAGGAAGGCTCACCTGGGCCCCCAGCTCTCTGCATCTAGCTCATTCAATCCTAATTGCCAGGTCCCCAAGCCTGGTGGAGAGGGCTGTTTGTCTAAAGCTGTGTGAGACACAGACGGATGTTCACAGTCTATGTCTCTGACACCAGCCCAAAAAGAACCCTACTTCTGCCCACATTCCCTGTCCACCCTATGGCAAAGACCTCTTTCCTTTTTCCAAGAGCCGGACCAAGCCCTCTGGGGTAGGAACCTATGGCCTTAACTGGAGGGAACAGTTCATGCCTGGGAACAGACATGCTTAGTAGTTCCCGGGGCAGGTGAAGAGATGAGAAACTGCTGAGATGCTTCACTTAAGCCATATTCATATCAGCCCACCAGACTGAAGTCGAGTGAGTGCCGGCCTGAGCGCCAGGTGTGCCTTGAGGCCCAGGCTTACTTGGCTACTCCTTGGGCAGGTCATCCTGGTCAGGGCCTGTTTCCTCACCTGCACAAGGTGACTGTGCTACTGCAGCCTGTCCTAGGCACCATGGGGGACATGATGGAAAGACAGGCACTTAGAGAGAGGAACATGTCTGTAACAGGTGGGGGAGGGGGAAGGCTGGGTGCCATCTTCTCTCCTGTTCCCCTGGTGGGTACCAAGTGCTTCATACACCCTCTCTTGCTGAGTCCCAAGGGGTACTTGGTACCCAGCTGGCTCCAAAACGCAGTCTCTCTGCCTAGAAGAAGGAGCCAGTGTGGGCAGACATTCCATCATCCATGCATTCCTCTTCTGAGGACATTCTGGAGCCCCCTGGCTGGGTGCTAAGGGATGGTGGATCGTGACCTATGCCATGGCCCACAGGGAGCGAGCATCGCCACCCTCCTAACGCTCTGTCTCCCCGTGGTCTTGCCTTGGGAATCCTCTGTCAAAGGCAAAGCTGGTTCACAGCCCTCCCCCCCCCCACAGGCTCCTGCCCTGCTGTGTCTACTGCTCAGCCCTCACTGGACATCTCATCAAGGCACGGAGAAGGCCTCACTCTGGGCCACAGGGCCACACTGAACATCAAGAGGTCTGGACTTACAGATGGTCACAGCAGAACTGGCGTGGGCACCATGCTGGGTCACTCAGATGTGTGTTCTCCATCCTCTCTCAGGCCCCCCGATGAGGGCATTTGGTGTCCCCAGTCACAGAGCCCAAGGAAAAGAGGCAGGCTTTGAAATCTGGCTTTCTTGCCCCCTCCACCCTTTCATCTCCAACCCTACTTCCTCTGGCATGCCCAATGACTTTGGACAAAGCCCTTCTCGCTCTTTGCCTCAGTTTCCCCATCCACAACCTGTTGGGTTCCAACTTGCTCTTCCAACCCTGACAGGTATTTTGACCTGGGAGATGGAACAGGTAATGTTCCCACTCCCCGTGGGCCTCTAGAATCTGCAAGGAACCTAGAGAAGAGCCCGGTGGGGCTGAGCCTGAGCCGAGCAGAGGAGGAAGCATGGCGATGGGGACCAGCCTCACCAGACAGCTTCTCCCTGGAAACCAAACTGCTTGTTGATGCCAGAGTAAAGCTCTTACCATGTCCACACACAGACCGCTCACTGGCCTCGGCTCCTGCGCTAATGAGTTCGGGATGTCAAACTCCATCAGTCAGGCATGAGGACAGGGCATGATGGCACATGCGTGCAGGAGGAGGTGTGGTCCGCTTGCCCTTCTCTGGGCTTTGCAGTAACATTTGTCATGCTACACATGGAAATTAGAACCAGATGGAATCCCCAAGCCATGGTGAAGGGCTCTCCATCCCCAGGCAGCAGGGCAAAGGCTGCGGTGGGCACCCAGGTCCCTGTGGACTGAGGAGCCATCAGCTTCCTCACAGAGCAACTCCCCAGCCAGGATCACATCATGGCCAATCTGGACCTTCTTGTCTCTTCTCTTCTGGGCCTCAGAAGGTCACTGGAGATGTGAGGTTCCTCCAGCCAGGCCCAGACACTCACTGCTGTCTTCCCTTGGGCCTTTGGGCATCCCTCAGGGCCACTCTCTATGAACACCTCTGTGTGGCATACATGCAATCTCCCCTCCTCCAGGAAGCCTTCACTCACCTCCCCAGCCCTCGCCTTCCAAGTCTTGCTACCCTAAGGCCAAGCCTCACGCCTTCAACACCAACTTGCCTGTCCACTCAGTATGTCACGAGTGGCTGGCTGTCCATCACCCAGCCTGTTAACAGCTCCCTGGGACCAACGAGACTCCACACTTGCTCTGAGGTCACCCTTGTCTCCTAAGGCAGCTCCCGCTTTATCAAAGTGGCCCTGTCACTGCACACAGAATGAGCATGGTCAGAGCGTCAGTTGAGGAACACAAACCCAGCAAAGACACTCACTTTCCTTTTTCCAGTGTTATGCATGCCCTGGGCAAGGTGTCGTAACCATCCTATCACCCCAGCTGTGGTGCCCACCAACTATGGCATCCTCGAATCGCAGCTGGCACTGGCCTCTATGTCAGCAGAGGCTTGTCCAGGGCTTGGTTAGGGTTGGCAGCCTCTTGGTAGTTTGGAGGCAACATCTTAGAGCACTCTCCCTAGGCCTCAATTTGCTCATCTGCAAAGCATAAAGGACTAGAAAATGTTCTGACCCCAGCTGGGAGACTTGAGTGCAGGTGGGGGTGGAATCTGTGTCCCCATCCTCCCTTCCCTACCATCCTGGAAGCAGCAGCACCTCCAATGTCACAGTCCAGAGGAGTATGGAGCAAACTCAGTCAGGGAAGAAGAGGAACCCACACCCTGCAAGACAATGTACCCCAACCCCATCAAAGTCCTAAATCTTGGCCTGGAGTTTCTTTACTTTCTCCCTTTGCACCCAGGCCGCCAGCCTGAGAGCATCCCAGCTGAAAGTGCTCACATTCCAAACTAGAAAGCTCTCCCCTACTCCTAATCCAAATCAGCACGAAGCAGCACCTCCAAAGGAGGGTCAGACCCCAGGATCTATGGATGTATCCTAAACTTGCTACCTGTGTCCTCCATCCTGGATGGATGGATGTTTAACATAATAAATGCCCTCCATTCAGCTTTGGTCCACAAGTCAGCCATTTACAGCTATCTTTGTTATACAGCTGAGGGTTTTGTATTTCTATTTGTTAAATCTGGCAATGTTACTCAAAACTATGGTGTTCTGAGGCCATCAACCACATCCAGCCCTGGACAGCGTGAGAACTACTATAGAGATATCATGGAAGTAGCTGGCTCTGTCTGTGTGTGTGCGCACGCATCAGAACATGAGAATGGCTCATCTCCATCCAACTAGAGCAAAGCATGTGGCAGGAGATGGGCTGAGTTATGCTAAAGGTAGATTTTCAATCCCTTCCTATTGGGATCTTCCTTCTAGCTTAGGATCCATCCTGTCAGGCCCAGCTCTGAGGCTGAGTGAGGCATTTCAGGGACACCACAGGTTTATGATATTCTTATGCCCAAGAGAGAAAACAAACCCAGACAAGGAAAGGGATTGTCCCAAGGCTCACAGAGAAAGAGGTGGATCTAGAATCCAGGTCTCCCAACCCTGATCTAGGATACTCATCACACTGTATAAATAGATGCTGTCTCATAGCAGGGAGACATCGGCAGCAGAGTGTGGTCCAGAGGAAGCTGCACTCTTGGGGATACCATGCCAAACCTTTGCTCTCCGTCTCAGTATTAGGTACAGCCATGTGTAGCACTTACTATAGCTTGTGCCGCAGATGCTTATTGCAATCGCACAGCTCTCCCCATTGGAATTTTTATTATTGTCTTCATTTATGCATGGAGAAACTGTAGTTATGCAAGTCAGGAACTCTAGCTCTGATCTGTTAACCTTCTCCCTAGGAGATTTGCCCTGCACAGGGGGCAGGAAGTAACCCGTGTTTCCACCTTGTAAGTCCTGCCTTTCAACTCTCCCCTGGAGACCAGACACTTTCTCTCCTTTCCTCCTAAAAGGCTCTTCCTGTGCCACCCCATAATACCCTCCTCCCCCCCACCCCCCAGCAGCCCTAGCAGCCCAGCTCAGGTCCATCCACTTCATTTAGCTGCTGCTGTCTCCATGACCTGACCCCCCCATGCAGGTATACTGTTCCCTCCCTCGCTTTCCAGAAAGTAAGTAGTTTTTTGGTTGGTGGCCAGTTAGAAAAGACTGGAAATGGGCGGAGGGCCTTACACACAGGACCATCCCTGGGGAGCACTGGCATGTTATCTGGCACTCCTGAAATCCAAGCCTGGTCGTAGGGCAGCCAGGTGTGTCCAACACAAGACTGTCCTCTCCCCCCATGGGGGAGGCAGGGGTGCAGTGGGAGGGGGGGAGGGTTCTGGTTCTTGCTGTGAGAAGAACCCCTGTCGGGGCCTCACCTGTAAATTCTCTCTGGACCTTCTTGCTCTCTGTTCCTGGTTTATGAGCCCTCCATCTGACTGGCTGAGCTCGCCTTCACCTTTTTAAAAATTATTATTTTTTCTTTTTTTTTTGTCGGTTGTGGGGCTTGAACTCAGGACCTGGGCACTGTCACTGTCCCTGAGCTCCTTTTGCCCAAGGCTAGCACTTCCAATTTTCTAGTGGTTAATTGGAGATAAGAGTCTCACCTCCTTTCCTTCCTGGGCTGCTTCAAACCATGATCCTCAGATCTCAGACTCCTGATTAGTTAGGATTACAGGCGTGAGCCACTGGTGCCCAGAAAAAAAATATATATATATAATCATATATATAATCGTTACATAATTGTACAAAGGGGTTTCAATTCAAAATGTCATGCAAGGCAAGTCACTGAGCCACCTTCCCAGCCCTCGACCATTTTTACCATATGCTCTCTGCCGTATTGATTTTCTACTGCTTTATTTTTACCTTAGAATGTGCTTTGGCCTCTTACGTACCATTAATTAAGTTTAAGTACGTCCCCTGAGGGCCACCCCAAATATTTTTTGTAATGACGTAGGAAAGGCAGAGATACTCCATGCTGCACAGAGACAGGCAGAAGTGAAGAGGAAGGAGAGATGCAGAAGGTGGAGGCAGAGAGCTGGGCAGGAGGAGAAGGCAGCGGGGAGGCTGGGCCGCTCTAGCTGGAGCTGGGCACCCACAGACAATGAGATGAAGGTGGCCAGCCCGGCTCCACTGCATGTCTGCAGCCTGTGGCAGAGGCAGATTTACCTGTTTAGAGAGGCAAGCACATGGCTCAGCAGCAAGGAAAAGGGTGCAGGTGGTGGCAAGAGAGGCCCCTCCGGCACATCCTGGAGCTCCAGACTATGAGCCTGCTTCAAACCACAAGGAGAGGGTGCCCAGACTGGAGCGGAGCAAACACTGCACATACACTCATATATACATATATCCAGATGACACACCCATACACACATACGCAAGCACACTCATATATGTGAGTATATATACATTAGTGTATATATGAGTATGTATATATATGCATATACTCATGCACACATAAATATACATACAGTATACACTGTAGCCCCACACATGCATAAACATATATGTGTGCATGCACATACCTACACACACTCATGCACATATTTATAGATATACCTCCAGAGTCATTGCAGGGGCCTCCTCTGAGTACCACAGGGTCAACCACACACACAACAAGCTCCCAGACCTTGTGTCTGGCTGCAGACTATGGGCTCTCCCAGTCCCAGCCTTGTGCCCCAGCATGCTTTGCAGAGGCTCAGGAGAGCACGAAGAGCTTACGCAGCGAGCCACACTGCTCCACCCTCTCCCTCTTAGGCCAGGCTGCTAGACGGGGGTCTGCCCAGACAGGCTCCTTGTCCTGTAGTCCAGCCTGGTCCTACCCTGGCCCAGGTATCCATTGACCCTCTGCCTTTTTAGCACAGTGAGAAGGAAATCTGATAGGTGGCTCCCTTGAAATGGAGAAGGAGGTCAGAGACACATTTTCTAACTTTCAAAAGAAGCTGTTTGGATAATTAATCAACACATCACCAACACTAAGGGATTGTTTTATATCTGAAGACATATAATTAAGGAAACAATAAGCAGGCTTGTTGTGTGTTTTGTTCCTAAAGAATGCTAATTATGTTTAGCACCCTGACACATCCAAAGGTTCTCCCCAATATTTAGAAATCAAACAGAAGTTGTCACCAAGGTATATCTTTGCCAAAACTTAGAACAGGAAGGGTGGAGAGGCACAACAGAACCCCATCAGGTCTTTGAATGGGCCCTTTGCCTGGGATGGCCAGCCCAGTGAGTAAACCCACTTACAATTGCTAAATTGCATTCACTATTGCTTAATTACACCTTCAGATCAGCACCTAATTTGCTTAGGGTGCAATTGAGCTGCCGAGGGTATAATTACTTGCCAAGGACACTACTTAACAATGCAGCAACTGCAGGAGGAAATGGTGAGCCTCTCTTGGCTCTGCTCAGAGAGGCGGCAGCCCCACCACTGAGCATTCTAGGGTCGAGGACCTCAGAAGCCCTGAGGGAAAGATAGGTCTGGCCCTGCTTGCCGCCTGAAAGATGCCATATGCCAGGACATGAGAAAGGCCCATCGGAGGTATTCAATGACTAGCAAGCATCCCCACTGAGCCTCTGGCTGGGACTCCAGCCACCCTTCCCTGAAGAGGTGGCTCTGGGATCTGAGCATCTCTGGGACACCCAGCATAGTGGCCTCTACAGGGACCATAGTTCTGGAGACTAGAAATCTGAGGTCAAGTTGGCAGTGAGCTGGTCCTTATGAAGGAAGGAGTGTCTTCCAGTCCTTGGTTATATCTACCTAGACCTGTGTGTATCCAAATTTCCTCTTCTCCTGTTTTCTTTAGCTTTTTTCTCTTTTTCAGTACTGGAGAATGAACCCAAGGCCTTGCATATATTAGGCAAGCCCTGACGGTTGAACTATATCGCCAGTCCCCAAAGACATTCTCTTCTAAAGCCACTGGTCATAACTTAGACACCATTCCGATAACTGCATTGAACTCTTATTACTTTCATGAAGATCCTATCTCCAAACAGGTCCTATTCCAATCTATTAGAGGTAAACACAATTCCATTCACAAGACATTTAGGGCGGGATGTATGTGCATTCCACTACTTACACAATTGCACATGTTTGTAGGTTAGTTGGTTTGCATGATACCGGGAAGGAACAGGCCAGGTGACAATGCTCCCAGCAACTGACAGGGCAACACTTGAAATTTCAGAGAAAATACTGTAACCCCAGGCTGTTTCAGAGGAGACATGGAAGGCCTCGTTGGGAAGAAAGGGAGTTTCTCCACACTGGCACCATCCAAGCTCAGGCAGAATGATCCATAGGGTGCTTTCTGGAAGATTCCTTCATGGAGACCAAGCTGGACCTCAGATAGCTAAGCCCAGCCACTTCAGGCTGTATTAACAGAAGTATAGTCGCTGGAACAAGGGATGGGAAAGTCTTGCTCCACTCATCACTGAAGGGGACATCAGGATCCGTTTGTTCCACTCTGGAGCCCTGCTGCAAAGGGAGCATTAGCATTCAAGAGATGCAGAGCTGCACCTGGAGGGGAGCAGCAGATGCTGAGGGAGCTGGAAATCATGCCTTGGCATCCCAAACAGCCGGTGCAATCGCATCCTCCTGGAAAGATTGTAAGCAAGCTCCCCCAAAATACCTCTTATAAGTGGTTCCATTACACTGGTGATTGCGCATACACTTTTGCCTTTACCAATTAACATTGATGCATCCTAGAGAGCCTTCTATTTTAGAACACAAACTCTGCCTCATTCTTTTTTTGGGGGGGGGGTCCGGTCGTGGGGCCTGAACTCTGGGCCTGGGCGCTGTCCCTCAGCTCTTCAGCTCAAGGCTAGCGCTCTACCACTTGAGCCACAGCGCCACTTCCGGATTTTTTCTTTTTGCTTATGTGGTGCTGGGGAATCGAACCCAGGGCCTCATGCATGCAAGGCAAGCGCTCTACAACTGAGCCACCTCCCCAGCCCTGCCTCATTCTTTTTAACTGCTGCCTACCACCCCATCCTAAGGTCACTATTTGACCAATTCCCTTCCCTTAGATTACTTCCAATAGTGTCCTATAATAAGCAATATTTAGTGACTAATATAACACATGTCACTTCACATAGGAATAAAATTATCTGCAGAAATATAGATAGGTAGATAGATTGATTGATTGACTTTATGAAGAAAAGAAAGAAGGAAGTGGTGCTGTGGCTCAAGTGGTAGAGTGCTCACCTTGAGCTGAAAAGTGCGAGGACAGTGCCCAGGCCTAGAGTTCAAGCCCCACGACCGCCCCCCCCCAAATCTCGTTAATGAAAAGTTGTCATCATGGTTTACCCAGGGGCCACTGACTAAATGTTTGAGCCAGGCGCAGGGGGCTCATGCCTATAATCCTAGCTACTCAGGAGGCTGAAATCTGAGGATCGAGATTCAAAGCCAGCCCAGGCAGGAAAAGTCCATGAGACTCTTATATCCAATAAACCACCAGAAAATCAGAAGTGGTGCTGTGGCTCAAGTGGTAGAGCACTTGCTTTGAGCTGAAGACTTGAGGGACAGTGCCCAGGCAGGCAGGCAGGCAGGCAGGCAGGCAGGCAGGAAGACAGGAAGGCAGGAAGAAAGGAAGGAAGGAAGGAAGGAAGGAAGGAAGGAAGGAAGGAAGAAGGAAAGAAAGGAAGGAAGGAAGGAAGGAAGGAAGGAAGGAAGGAAGGAAGGAAGGAAGGAAGGAAGGAAGGAAAGAAGAAAAGTCACCCAGAGAAGGGGTGACACCTTCCTGGGCACAGTTCCCCTTGGTCCTAAGTGAACTAAGTGGAGACAGACTTGAGACTGAAAACCTTAGTCAAGCAAGCAGCAGGAATGGCTTGGGTCCAGGGTAGAGCTATGTGGAATCCTGTCTATTTGGTCTGTTTCATTGGTAGGTCTGAACAAAGGAGGAGAATGGGAGGACCCTGGTCATCCATTGTTGGACACAAGGAAGAGACAGCCATTAGGGCAGTAGGGAGAGCGGGCAGACACCAAGGACCCAACCACTGGGGTGGGAGGTACAGAGCTGATGTAAAGTTTACAAAGGCCAAGGGCCAGGGTTGGGGAGGGAGTTTCTGAGTATCAGTCTGGATGCTAGATTCCAGAGGCTACTGGTCCAGGAGTGGAGTGACAACTTTTAACTGCTCTTCCAGAGGCCCCATGGCATGGGTCCCGGGCAAAGGCATCACACGTGCGTTCACAGGTCAACTCACACCCTCTTCCTCTCCCCTGCTGAGGCAGGCCACTTACTTGAAATATGCTTGTAGTATATGCTAAATAAAGTCTTCTTTTCAGCTATACAAATCAAGATTCAGGTGAGCATGTAGTGGGGTTGGGGGGCACAGAAGAGGGGTCTTTTAAAAGTGTGCTGGCTTCAAAGTGTCCCCTCTGGGTGCCTAAGTCCCCCTGCACTGCTTCTGTACAAGAGGAAGCAGACATCTGAGTCAACAGGGCACCACTTACTTAACAAAGCTGCGGCTTCCACTTGAAGCGATCTGCCATATCACAGAGCACTTCTGGTTCGTGTGGAAGAGCATAATTGCAGCCGTTTAGAGTGCAGCAGGGGGAAGCAGGAAGAGGATGGGGTGAGTCTCTGGGGGGCTCAGCTGAAGGAGGCTCCATGCGGCCTGCCAAGGCAGCTGCACCCTACCCCTGTCCCTGTGCAGGAAGCGCCCCCTGAACGTGCTCCAGGGCTTCACATCACCATAATACATGCGCTTGCAGGCTGGGTCACACATGTACGCATGCGCTGTGTGCGGTAGGCACACATAGAGTTTCAACTATTCCTGTGTGTATGTGCACTTCTGTGACTCAGCCACAGCCCAATTGCTAGCTTCCTTGCTAGTGGATGGTGTTCAGGACCTCTGAAGGTCACAGGTGACAGTGGTCCTTGTGATTCCTTCAGATCTTCCATGTGTCACAGAGGCAGGGAACAGGCCTCAGCCGAGTGAAAATGTGACACTGCTCAGAAGAAAGCAGCCTCTCCATAAATAAAAGCACCTTCAAGAATGTCACCCCCACCCCCACCAATACCCTCTTCCCAACTTGTAACTCAGGTTGTGCTCAGCGTAAGAAGTTTAGCTCGTGGCCAGGGTGGAGAGGGCTTTGCTGAAATCTACCTCATCAGGCCTTGTGCCAGGCCAAGGGGCACCCAGCCACCCAAAAGTAGGAATCACTTTTTCCTTCCTTTCTTTTTTTTTTCCAGTACTGAGGATTAACTCTACTTTTCCTGCTTGCTAGGCACATGCTCTACCACTTGAGCCCTAGCCCTAGCCCTTCTGACCTTTCCTGAAATATATATTTTAGTATATTTAAGTACTTGTACAAAGGAGTTGTCATTCAACAGAGCAGTTTGTGGGTGCAGTGCATTGTGATCCATGTCACCCTGGCTTTTAAATGATATTTTAATAACAATATCCTTCTACGTTGTGTCCAGGCTGGCCTCAGACTATGATTCTCCTGCCTCCTAGCTGGAACTATGCGTGTGTACCACTATATCCAGTTAGGGATATCTGTTTCTAAGCTACACAAAGACATGATATGGTCCATGGGTCTGTTACCCACGGCCATGGGCACACACACGCACATACAGTATGGAGGTCCACATGCTCCACCTGACATGCTATACAAATGCATTCAGGTGCAGTCACTGAAGGATATACAACCACACTCTTGCAAGGTGCCTGGCCAAACTCAGCAACATACTCTACCTATCTTTTCTCCCCCAAGCCAGAATGAGGCCACGACTAGGGCTGTCCCCAGCGGAGGGCAGAGTGGGCCCTCCCTGCCAAGGTGACCCCAGGCAGACCAATCTCTTGGCTCTGAGAGAAAAGGAAAAGCTCTTTCCTGAGGGAATCCTGGCTCCTTCCTCCTAGAACCTTGTGGGTTCATGAAGCCAAATAGGGGCCAGATCACCAGCTTTCACATAAGCCAGACCCTCTGCTGAGGTGGGCGTCTAGTCCCTGGGTGTGCTTTACTTGTCCTTGCTCTGAGGAAGCACCCGTGAGGGCTTGGGAACCCTGCACTTTAATTACCTCATTGGGGAGTCCTGAAACTTCCTCACCTTTCATGATGCCTCCCCTCCCTGCCACCCACAAACAGAGAGGGAGGGAGGAAGGAGCAAAGAAGAAGCTATCTGGCTTCTGGGTCTGCCCAATCCCAGATGGCCCCTGCAGGCAGGTGCCGAGGAAGCCAGCCAGGCCCGGACTGTCTTCAGCATCACCCTGGCTGTTTAATCCAAGGCAGGTTGAAGTCCAGCCCCAGGAGTTCTGCTGCCCTCAGGGCAGGCAGTCCCAGAGCTTGCTGCCAGTCCAGCTGCATGCCATTTTAGGGGAGGGAGGGGGAAGGGCCATCCATGTTCTCTGGGGAGCAGAGCCCCGCAAAGTGACCCCCGTCTCACAATGAAATTGAGCTTCCATTTTCATCTTCTTCCCAAATGTCAGCCGCGCTAGATCAGATTAGGAACTAATCTCTTGCCAAAATTCATTTCCGAACAGGAGAGGTGGCAGTGGGGCTGGCGGAGGAAGTTCGTTGTTCCTTTCCTTGTCCCTCTACCTCCTCCCTTTCTTCCCTGGTTACCAGGTGGAAATCTAGGTAAAAGTCAGAGAAGCCCTTGGGGGACCTGATCTGGCATCCAGGGTTGAAGGTTAGGGATAGCCCTAAAGCCATGCCCAGCCAGGTGTTTGTTCTGCACTGAGGATCCCATGAGGGCATCTACCCTGAGCTGCAAAGAAACGGAAGTGGAGGGGGGGCTACGGCCGATGGAACCAGGGGCCGGACTCTAGGAGGGCATCCACAGCCTGACAGCCTTTAGTCCCTCCCCACACCTGGCCCAGTTGCCTCCCACCCACCCTGAGGGCCAGGGTAGTAAATGGGGTGGTGGGGGGGGGGAACAACTGCAACCTAAAGGGAGTGAAGGAAAAGGAAAAATAAATGCCCAAATGAACTGGTCAGTACCTTGCTGGAGGCCTCATCTGACAAGTGACCAGAGTGCAGCCGCTGGCCTGAATGCATAATTACCCCCACGTGAAAATTCCCCATCTAATTTGATATTTGGTTCTTTGCAGAAGCTATAGCCTTCGTAAATAATATACAAAGTAAGAAACCTAATCCCGCCTGCTAGAATGTTTAATTCATCATTATGCGAGCTAATTGGAAGGTGATTATATGGTAATTGCTCATTAGTGGTGTATATTTATCGCTGTACCTTATGTCAAGGCCATGGGAATTGTGTAGAGTCTGTTCTCTCATTTCAAGGATCAGTTTCAGAAGCAGGAGTGAAGCAGGCAAGATCAAGTTCTTCCTGACGTCAGGGTCCAGCCAGGGCTATGGAGATCAGGGCTATATATAGGCCCTGGAGCTGGCTTGGGGGCACCGGCAGCCTGGGGCCAGGCTGAGGCACGGGAACCTGGGAAGCTGCAGACAGCTGGGTCAAGGTTCGGCCAAGCGCTGCTTTCCGATCATTTCCCCAAAGCGACCCCACCCTCATCCCCGGCCCCTCTGGGAGAGCCCTCAGGTGTGTCTGGGCCTTTGGGCTCATGCAGGGCACCTGTGCTTTCTCTAGGGCTCCTCTAGCTCTAGTAAGTGTGCAGGGGGCGGGGGGAGGAGGAGCGGGGGGAGGGGGAGGGGAGAGAAACCCGAGGACGTTAGCCTGGGATGGGGGATCCGAATGAGACTTGACTTGGAGCAGACAGACAGACAGAGCTTGGAGCCCTGGGGTGCCTCTCCATTGTATTTCTGAAGGGTGGGGCCCCCCGGGGTCCCTACGTGCCAAACATTCTCTCATTCCCCTCCCCCCCCCACTCCGTAAGGTGGGGTGCCGGCTCCCGGCAGGTACGGACAGACGGAGTTGGTGCCCTGGAAGGGAGAGCGCGAGCTCTCTGGGGGCAGTGCGGAGCCAGAGCTAATTAACTCCAAACACGGAGCCTGGCAGGACGTGAACCCAGCCCCGCCCCAAGCCCAGCGGCCGTGCCGGGAACTCGGGAGAGGTCGGAAGACGGCTCTGCAACCTGGAGGGTGCGGAGGGAGGTGAGGAAGGGCTCCGATTGCGGGGGAGGCCGCCAGGAAGCCAGGCCGCCCCGCCCCCGCCCCGGCGTCCCGGGACCCCGGCGGGGACCCTCGGAGCGCGACCTCCTGGAATGCCTCCCCGCACGTGCTCCGATCTGCAGCGCGCTCTGGCGCCCCCTTGGAGGAGCGCGACGCGCAGCCCTCCACTCGGGGCGCGGACCCCCTCCCCCCACACTCGGCACCCCGACTTGCAGCCCCAGGGCCCTCCCAAGGTCTCCCGCTGGGCAACAGGCACTAATGAACAAAAGGCCAATTAGACGCCGGGACGCGACTGATGAATGGACCTTTCGCTTTCAAGCGTGGCACCGCCTCGGGTTTGTTGGTGCGCACAGGGTCCCGGCCTGGAGAAGCTGGCTCCTGGTGCGGGGTCACGGCTGGGGTCAGAGGGTTCTCAAAACTCCCCCTCCCCCCTCCCCCCACACACACCCTCGCTACGGTCCTAGTTAGGGGAAATAAATCAGGGGGTCGAGCGGCGGACTCTTGCCTGGGAGCTCGGCATCCGGGCGGGTGCAGGGGTTCAACGCTTTAGGCCCGCATCCTCTGCCCCCGCCCGTGGCTGCTCCAAGGTGCCATCCAAATACATCAGGCGCTAATTTATTTGAAATAATAAAGGTTGTCCTGGGGGGGGGATGTGCAATTACAAAAAGAAAGACATGGTTGTTGTTTGCTAAACTCCCGAGTGGGTAGCGCGATTCCGGAACGGCACCCCAACTCAAGCCCCCTCGCGCAACTCACACGCCGGGATCCCAACACGCACACGCTGCTCTGGTGCTGGGCTTAGATGTGGATGGTCCTGAAGGGAACACACACACACACAGTCGAACTCGAGGAAGTGCCCCGCAGATCACACCTCTTAGATGCCCAACTTCACCAAACCCACGCACACTGAGCAACCCGACCGTGTGTTACCACCTCATCTATCGGCACTCCGCAACCCCCAAACCCTCCATTCCTGCCGCAAACCATAACGATCTAGGTCACCCCCGCCCCAGAAAGACAGACATCTTGGCACCCTCGTGCAATCTAGGCGCAGAGCCTGACCCAGACAATCAGCACCGATACAAAATGGACTGAGGTCCGTGTGAACCCCACAACGGCTCCTCCTCAATCCTCTGTCAGCCTGGTTCACGCACACGACCTCACCCTAACTCGCCCCTTTGCAACCGCCCACATGTGGGCAGCCCGACCCATACCCCCCCCGCCCCCTCCACACAGCATCACCGTGAAGCGGGCTCCCTGCCAGGCCTCCGAACCCCCAGCACCCCTCCCCAGCCGGCCAGTGCAGTCCAGGACTTTGTTTCCTGCGACTCGAGGCGGGGACAGGGAGGAGCCGAAGTTTCCCAAGCCGCGCGCAGGCCCGAGTGCCCATTCTGCCCGGCCCGCCTGGCGCGCCTGACCGGCGGCCACAATCCGCCCCTCGCACAAAAGTGGCCCGGCAGGTTCCGGGCCGCGGCCAACGCGCCCGCTCCGGCTCGGCTCGGCTGCCAGGAGCCAGCGATCCCCGGCAGCAGTCGGAGCCTCAGACACCCAGAATGAGAGCTGAGAGAGAACCGGTCACGGGTGGAGGTTTCACGCGCCTTCCCGGAGGAACAAGCAATGCACGCGGACCCCACGTGTACCTCGTGGGAAAACGCAGCCACGGGCCTACTTGCGTGGTGTATTCCGCTTGACCCTCTCCGGGTAAAGCAAACTGAGAACCCGCGTCGCCTGGACATCCTTTTGGCACTGGGGCCAGGGAGGGGACGGTGGGAGGGGGTGGGGAGGGAGACCCATTAGGAAGAGCCGATAGTAGCCAACAAAAGAAGATCAAATTGTAACCTATATCTCCCTTCGGGGTCACGGGCAGGACACAAGGCAATAGGCATACAATTGGCCTTGAGCTGAGCGGACGGAGCGCACGGCCCGGCCCACGATCGTCCAAGTGCCCTGCCCGGGGGCATCGAGGCCTGGCATCCACGCCACGCGAGGGAACCCTCGGCTCCCGTACAGCCAGCCCAGCCCAGAGGACCCCCGCCAAGCACGCGCGCTCTGCAAAGAGAGACTGGCACGCCGCACACGCGCCCCGCGCACCCTGCCCGGAGTCCCACGCCCAGATAGTCATCGTGGGTTGGCATCCCGCAAATATTTATATTCCTCAGCGCCACAGCGGCCCGCGTCCACATTAGACGCTCTAATCCTGCCACTTTAAATAGATGAATTAATAAAGCAAACGAGCGGCTAATAAGCTGACTGTCCTGCCTTTTTGAGGCGGGGGGCGGGCGGGGGGGAGGGAAGGACTCGAAAGTGCGCCAAATTTGTTTGCAGTGGATCAAGGCGAGCCGCCTCTGCTTCACTTTCTTTATCTTAATTCCGACTTGAAAAGATATAATTATCTAGTTTGAACAGAGCTGCTATCAAATCCTTCTTTGGGCCGGGAAGGGGGGCGTTGGAGTGGATTGCGGCTCTCTGAGCCGCTCCGTGCAGCCGGAGATAGCGCGTAATGAAGATGTGGAGGCCTGAGATACAAAGGGCATTAACCTCATTAGCATGAAACCTTTTCTTCTTACCATTGTGGGACCCTTTCAGCCGCCTAATCCCCCCTATTTTCAAAGCTTGGTTTGTAATAAAGCTTTTAGTTTTTTTTTTCTTCTCTCAAAGCTAATAGTATTCTCTGATGATTTTATTGCTGTTCCACACTACATAGGACATTTACAAAAAAAAAAATTCTTCACTACACCCCCTCTTTCTTGTACTTAAAGAAATTACGTATATGGTTCCTACCGAAAGTAGTCTTTTGATCAAGATGGGAGGAAAAATTCTGCAACGGTCACCCTGAATTTTTGCGCTCTGCATTTGAAGTGTTTGAAGTTTGGGAATGTAGGTGGAAAGAAAAGGTAACTTGGCACTCACTGGTTTAAGCGAAAGTGCTATGGATTCGGAGCAGCAAGTAAGAAGCGCTCTGGACAGGAAACAGTCCCTGAGGGGCCACTATCCCCGCCGCTGAAACCTTCAGGCAGGTTTCCCAGGTAGCCCGCTGCACCTGTCCCTGTAGGAGGCAAGCTTGGCTCCCTGAAGCCACCCCACTCACCCAGACAGAACCACAACTCACACTTTCCAAAGAGGAATCTAGTGGGAAAACAAAGTATGAGCAACCAGATCTACAGAGGGGCAAAAATGGAGGGGAAAGAGGGAGAGGGGCAGAGAGAGGGAGGAGAGGGAGACAGACAGAGAGAGAGAGAGAGAGAGAGAGAGAGAGAGAGAGAGAGAGAGAGAATTCTGCTTTACAGCAGAAGAGGAAAAACCAGAAAGAAAAAAAAATTCCATAGTGCCCTATAGTCCCCACACGTGCGTAGAATGTCTAATCTTAACTTTTCAAGGCAGGATGTTAACAAAGCTTGTATTTTTGCCCTGCATTGTAACTTGGCCTTATCGCAGTGTAAAGGGTGGGGAGATTGTCCTAAATTATGTCCAGGCAGCCCCCCTGGATCTGTGGATTAAGAGATTAAAGGAAACCACTGGGCAAGGCCTCCTCTTTCCTTCATATTCCTGGTATGATAATTGCTTAAACTGATTTGCACTTTCACAAAAGCTCGCAGGACGCTTTGTAGCCCGAACAGAACAGACGAGGTTTCTCTATCAATGGAAATAAAACTGATTAATGCAGCCTATCAGGATAAGAGGCAAATGAAGCATGCAAAAACAACCTCATACCCCCAGAAGGGGGAAGGAGGGAGGGGGGAAAAAAAGCTAAGTTTCCTCCAAGAATAGTTACAACTTTTTCTTTAATGTTAAAATTAAGAGTTGAAGGTTTCCCCCAAATGCTTGCCTTATATGGCTCCTGCAGGCCGCTTCACTCATCCCCACCAACTCTGGCAGCTTGGGGCCAGGGAGAAAGGAAGGAAAGAAAGAGGGGAAGGAAGGAAGAGATGGGGGCAGGGGAAACTTGCACTTAGAGAGTTGAAGTCAGAAACAAAGTTTAGAAGTCCCCGGATGCTGGTTCTGCTACATGTTTTTCCCCAATCCTGAGGAATACTCTTTAAGAGAAAAAGAAAAGGCAGAATTAGGGATCTGCAAGCATTTTTAACCTAAAGTTGAAACCAAATTCCCTCAGAGGGCATGCCACCAACAGACAAAGGTCTGCTTGGAAAACGTTTCTCTTTCCTTTTCTAAAAGACTTTAGTTGTCCTAATCTTCTACCTTCTCCATTCTCATCTCTCTTTAAAATGACCCCCCCAAGCCATCAGTTTGTGGACCCTTTGTGGGTGGGAAATCAGGGGGTTGCTTGAGCCTAGTTGGCAAAAGACCACACTCAAATTACAGGGATTTTTTTTTTGGGGGGGAGAGTAAAGATTGACTTCAATTTCCCAAGACAACTACTCTGAGGGCATATTGATAAATCTTTATTGACAAAATATTGACATTGACATACTTCTTGGAAGTATATAGTGTGTTAGAATTCTAACAAATTAACACAAAACACAAAAATATTTACATTCTGGTATAGAAGACATTAAGGAAGCATTTGTCACTCTCTTTAGTAAGTCTATGGTCTTGGAAGAGAAACTCTGCTTGAAAATTTGCCGGTGTCCTTGGCATACTAGCATTATCCTTGCTAACTACAGTCCTTCAGCTTTTGCAATAGGTAGATTGTAAGTTTTGAATAGATCATTATTGTGAGTGGTTGAACTCCGCCAATTTCTTCAACCACTAAAAGGAGAAGCTTATTTCATGATTTTTTTTAAGCTTCAGAATGTTGGGAAAGGGATTGTCCAAGAATTATAATTAATTTGAAGGATTTTTTTCCTCCCCCAGCACAAGTCCTGATTCTTCTTGTGGACACCCTCCCACACCACCCCCATCCCTGACCCCATCCTGTTCCCCCCGTTTCTCTGTAAGAGGACCACTATCTCCAAGCCTATTTCATTTAGCGTTCACAATCACTTTGACATGAGAGAAGGTATCAAAAAGTGTTTACAGACTGCACGTTTCTCCAAAATAAAAATAAAAATTAAAAAACACACAGAACCTGTCTTTAAAAAAAAGGAAGGGGAAATAAAATTACAATTCATTTGTTTTTAGACACCATTCACCCAACAACTGCTACATGCAATTCAAGTTTTTGAAACAGGTGTGGGATGGGGCTAGATATGGAATTTCACTTGTTATTACTAATTTTTTAAGATTGGGGAAGAACACTTGGAAGTGCAAAATTAAAAGTCCTGTGCCTGGTTGGGTTGGATTTTTGTATAAAAACATTATTATTATCATATTTTAAGTGGACTGTGATAAACGGAATACCTGCCAATCATCTTGTCTCCCTGGTTTGGCATTTGACTGACAGCTCCCCTTGTCAGAGTGCGAGGTCAGCTTTGCCACACTGGGCTAGCACTCTCTCTCTCTCTCTCTCTCTCCCTCTCTCTCTCTCTCTCTCCCTTCCCTTCTTCTACCTCACTCACTCAATCATTCAATCACTCACTCAGCTGCCTCTTTAGACGAGGGTTGTACGTTGATGAAGGAGTCTCCATCTTCCGCCATCCCTGCCTGGTCTCCAACTGGGACCCAGCGCCCTCGCTGTCCAAAGTCTGCGAAGCACAAAGTCGCTCCTCAGATCCTCTCTCCCTTTCTCAATGTGTGTGCGGTTTTTGTTTTGTAGGATTTTTTTTCCTTCTTCCCCTTCTTTCCCAGTCTGTTTTCTTTTTCTTTTCCATGTTGCTGTCCATTTCTGCGGGGTTAGGTTTGTGTTTTTAATCATCTGAGGTCACGTCTATTTCCTCCGGACTCGCTTGCTTGGTGGCAATTCTCCACCGATTAATGTGGTGCGTCCCTTTTTTCTTTTGTTGTGAATCTGAGCCTTCTTCCTCCAGCTTCTGCCTTTTGAACTTCGTCCGCCGGTTTTGAAACCATACTTTTACCTGCGGGAGAAGCAGGTGGGGCCACATTAGATGCTTCAAGGCGCCCTCCCACCAAGGGCTTGAACCCAGCTCCAAATCAGACCCCAGGGCAAGGGAGAGAAAGCCCAGTCCTCCAGATGCATATCCACAGGACCAGCTGCCCCTCGGCCTCCCCAGCAGATTTAGGCCCCTGAGACTGAGGGTAGGTAGGAAGCTCAAGCCCATGTCCCAGTTCCTTGCTCTTCCAAGCCCTACCAGAGGGCCCTCCCCCAGGGCCTTGGGGTCCCCACAGTGCACTAAACCCTTGCTGGTCTGGCCCTGCCCAGAACACACACATTCCCCTGAGAGCAAAGGCCTTGAAAAGTATGAGAACGCCAATAAAACAAGAAGTATTAAGAAAGGCTCCTAACTTCCCCAGCAAGGAAGTACAGGGAAGACCTCTGTCAGGCTAGCGTCCTTGCAGAAAAGCGCAGTGTGCTTTCTATTTTCTGCTGGTCTGACAGTGCCTAAATATAGCGCCTCCTCTGCCAGGCAGAGGCCCTGGTAGAGGATCTTAGTCTGCAGGAGCCGTGGCCTTCTTGCCGTGGGGACTCACGCAGGTGTGTAGGAGTCAGGTGGAGGCAGAGGAAGCCAGTGGGCAGTGAGGTACACAGACCCCCAGGCACGGCCTTGCTGTCCCTTTCGGGCTAGGAAAGGGGGCTTCCAAAGTGAAAGCTTCCCCAAAGGGTAGGATAGGTCGGAAATAACCAGAGAAAGTGAAGAAGAAGGGGGCACAGAGAGAAACTCCCAATTTCCCTCAGCCCCACAACAGGTCAGAGTTAAAGTGACCCCTCACCAAATCAGGAACGGCAGCCTGGCCTCCCCACAACCACTGCTAGAGGTCTAGGCAGCAAGGAGGTTTAAATCTGTGGCAACCAGATGGCCCACCGGGAAGTCGGGAGGTGGGTCTGCATTCAGCAAGTAGACAAGACAGGAATATATCCAACCTTGGCAGCAGTGGGGTACAGATGAGTTAGTCTGGGGGACAGCGGGGGGGGGGGGGGGCTCCTTGGTCAATATTCCCCAGCCTTGCTAAATCCGTAGCCATCCAAGCAGGTCCGACCCTCCCCCCCCCCCCAGGTCCCTCTACTCCCTCCTTTAAGACAGCCACCGAGTCCGGCTTGCTCTCCCCGAATGCCCCCGGTCCCTTAAAGTGCCCCACGAAAAAGCAGAGCGGGAACAAGGCTGAGTTTAATTTGCTTTGAGTTTGCTAATTGAGGAGGAGGACGGTTCAATTCTCCCCCCGGCGCTCGCCCAAGGCGCGCGTCGGTGCGCTCAGGGCTTGACACGCACACAAAGAATTCAGGCAGAGTGGGCAGCGAGGCGGACAAAGACCACCGCTGCCTGGGCTGTCCAGGAGAAATCAGCCTGGCCTTGCCTGCTGCACAAGCCCGCGAGGCCCACTACGGTTTTTGTCAAGGGTGTGTGTGGGGTGTGTGGTGGAGGGGAACATTTTAAAAACAAAAGCCTCGACCTTTTCTTTTTTTCCTTTTTCTTCTTTTTTTGCGCTTCCCAGGAAAAGTGTTACAACTCAATCTGCCAGAAAATGTTACTGAGCGCTGAGAACTTTGACCCCGCCCTTTGGCTTCTTCTACAGTAGGTGCTACTGTAGCCTTGCGCCCCCTCCCCATGCTGGGGCCAGCCCCAAACCAGGCCCACTGAGGGACCTCGCAGCGCCGAGGGGCCGATCTCCTGAGGCGAGCCCTCTCCATAGCCTCCCGGCTTTATTGCTCAGTTTCTGGGTGCGCCCCCAGAGTTCCTGCCCCCCAAGCTTCGAGCTGTTTCGTTCCCCTTAAAGGGAGTAACTGGGAGCGGATGATGAAAGCCAAGGACCTTAAAGTCGTCCAGAACTTGCTTTTAACCCACTTCCTCTTTCCCCAACCAGCCGGACAGCAATTAGCCTCCTGCAGGACCCCTTTTGGGGTCTCACCAAAAGTGCCAGGCGTCTTACTAGGGGTGATCAGGCCGGCTCCACTGAGCAGAAGGAGCAGCCCACCACGCGGGCCGAGACAGCCTCCTGGGGAGGTTCCGCAAAGCTAGGCACCTGGGAAGCCACACACCGGGGCCCCGGTTGAGGAGCCGAGTGCGTGGGGCCCTTCGCTAAAGCCCCTCTCCTGCCCTAAGCTGGAGCTGCGCACCGGTGTGGGAGGTGCTGGGTGCTGGGCTCCTGGGTCCCAAGGTCTGGGGCGAGAGGCTGACGCTTGCTCTGGGCTCCTGGGCCGCGCTCACCTGAGTTTCGGTAAGGCTGAGGCTGTGCGCCAGCTGCTTCCTCTCGGCGCCCACCACGTAGTGGTTCTTCTCAAAGGCGTGTTCCAGCCGCAGGAGCTGGGACGGCGAGAAGGCGGTTCGGATCCGCTTGGGTTTTCGGGCCAGCGCGTTGTGCAAAAGGAAACTCTCGGGACTCGTGTCGTTCCCTGCGGGGGTCGGGGCAGCACAAGGGCCGTTAGGAGGCCGCGGCCGCCAGCGCAGGGCGCTTCTTCTTCGGAGCCGGACCGGGGCCGCTGAGCGCTCCGGGCGGCGCCTGGCTCGCGCTGCCCGACCCACCCGGCCCGGTGGCCCTCCCTGGGCGAGCGAAGCCCAGCTGGCAGGCCCCGGCCACCTGTGTGGCACCCAAGAAGTAGCTGCCTCACGTAGCGAGTCTCCACACCACCAAGCCTGGCGCTGGGGCCGGGGAAGAGGTGACGGGTCCTGGCTGCGAGATGGGAGCCGGTCCCCCATCCCAAAAATAAAACCCTCTCTTCTTACTAACTTCGCGGGCAACTTTGAAACAACCCCCCCTCACACACACACACAGTGGAGAGGCGGAGGGCTGGTTCCCCGGGACTTATTACTACTACTATTGTTATTATTATTATTATATGACCCGTGGCAGCCGGCCTGGGACAGAAATATGGCGAGTGTGCCCGGCTTCTACTGCCGCTGCCTTCGGAGGACCCGGCTCTGGGGTTCCCCGGTTACAGAGAACGAGGACAGAGCTGTGATCAAAGTCCAGGGGACGGAGGGGGGACGCCGAGTTTCGGGTGCCCGCTAGAACTGTCCGCGTCCCACAAGATCATGCCCTTTGCTTCAGATCCGGGTGTGTGTGTATGTGTATGGGGGTGATCCATAGCGTGGCTGGCACAGAATGAGAAAGGGACCCCTAAACTTGGAGAGCACAGCCAGAATGTTTCGGATTCACTTATTAGAGCAGGAAATCGATGGGGGGGGGAGAGAGGGGAAAAAGCCAAACAAAGAAAAATAAACCGATAACCCTGGGTGGGGTGGGGATGGAGGCAAATTCAGGGCAGGAATGAGGTCCTAAGGTTTGAGGGGGGGGTTGTTTATCTTTTAACAATGGAATGAGGGGGGCGACAACTACCCGATCCTCTCCCGCAGGCAAGTCAAGGGTTAATGGATGGACGGGCTCCCGAGTGGCGAACGGACGCCTCCCTGGCCCAGCGGCTCGGGATTCCGTTCAGTAAACTAATTATTTTCTGGAGTTTTAACTTTCTTCCCTAGCCCTAACTCAAAGCGGGGGGAAAAAAGCAAATGATTTTCTTTAAAAAAAATAGCAAGAAGATATCCAAACAGATCTTTCCGCCTTCCCGGCCCATCTCTCTCTACCTGGCTCATTTATGTTTAAAAGAAAAGAAAAACAAAAACCAGACCGAACCTGCCTGGGTCCCTCCCCGCCCGCCCGGCCGCTCCGTGCGGCTCCAGCCAAGCCGGTGGCGGGAGAGAGCCGGGCTCTGGGGTTTGGTGTGGGTTTTCTTTTCCCTTAATGATTATTATTATTAGTGTTGGTTTTCCTTTGTTGGTGTTTGTTTTCCCTCCTCGCACGGTCCTGGCCCCTCTCCAAGGTCTCCAAATATCGGGGAGCAGGAAATACTTCCTTTCGGGGTCGCAAAACGTCCCCTGGCCCCTGCGAAAGGGTCGAAGGCCGATGACTTAGGGGGGGATCTGGGCGGAAGGGCTGCGGAGAGAGCGGCCGGACAGAGTTGAACTGGGCGGACGGTGAGCCCCGCGGCCGCGTTCCCGCGGCGCCCCTCGGACCCAGCGCGGCCCGCCGGCCTGGGACGCCGCCGAAAGAGAGAGGGAAGCCTGGGGACCCCCGCGGGCT
>NW_012267252.1:16955900-16957169 GCF_000151885.1 Dipodomys ordii | reverse complement strand
CCCGGCCCCCCCGCCCCCCGCCCCGAGCAGGGGGCTGCGCGCGCGCGCGCTCGGGCCCTAGAGCTGCAAGATCCTCCGCCCGGGCCTTGCCACGCTCCCAACCCGTGCAGGCCGGGGCGCGCCGGGGAGGATGCGGCGGCGGTGCGGCCCCCGCGACGTGGCACGTACCTTGGAAGCGATGACCCAGATACCGGTAGCGGTGGATGAGCCAGGGGTAGAAGGTGGACGGGTCGCGCTGCTGCGAGGCGAAGAGGGGGTGTGGCGAGTGCGAGGAGGGCAGGGGGTGGGCGGCCAGGGCGTGCGGCGGCGGCACCGGGTGCACGGGCACGGCGGGGTTGGGCGGGTGCGAGACCGCCTCGGCGAACACCAAGTCCGGGTTGGAGTAGACGCCCCTGCCCGCGGCGGCGGCGGCGGCGGCGGCCGAGTGGAAGCCGTTGAGGAACGGATTTATGGGGCTGGAGTTGGCGTAGCTGAGCGCCGCGGGACGGATGGGGTCCTCGGAGCGCGAGGCGGGCAGGGGACTGTCCTTGGCCACCAGCGATTCGATGGTGAAGCAGCGCTTGGGCGCCGGCTGGAACATGCTGCGCCCCGGAGCGGGCGCCCTGGGCTCCCGGCTCCCGGCGACCGCGGCGCGCTGCCTTCGCCGCCCGCTGCCCGCGGCGAGGACCGACGAGAATTGGGGGCTCTTGTGTGGGGGGGTGGGGTGGGGGGAGGACAGGAAGAAAGGAAGGAGAGGAAAGAGGAAAGGAGGGGGGAGGGGGAAGAAAGGCAAAGCCGAAGATCCCGGGAATCTTGCACCAAACTCGCCCAATCTGGAGAGAGGGGAGAAAAAAAATCCTTCCAGAAGAATTTGCAGGCGTGGATTGGGGGAATATTTTTTTTTTTTGGCGAGATGGCGTGGAGTGTTGGAAGGGGGGTTGGAGGCAGAGGTGGGGAGGAGGGGGGGAAAGTTTCTCGGGGGAGGCAAAAAAAAAGTTTTCTCTCCTCTGCAAAAGGCGGGCAGGGCGCCCTAAGTCCAAGGACAATCCATGGAAGTGTTCGCTTCTTCACAAGTTGTGCAAACGATTTGTTAGTTCATGAGCCTAATTAGTGCGGGGATCACATAAACAGCTTCCTCCGAAGCCTGGTAAATGGCTTGATGATTGGTCGCTATTACTCGCCCTGAGGTGGAAGGGGGGGAGACTCTTTAAAGTGCGTCAGAGGGAGGCGAGCGCCTGGGAACCCGGAGGCCTGGATCCGGGCCGAGAGTGGAACGGAGTCGGCGCCGCT